>NC_058082.1:342730139-343030139 GCF_014858855.1 Bufo gargarizans
TTAGTATTAAAACACAAGAAAAAGTTTACAAGTGTGGTAGGGAATGCCGTAAACCTGTCCCTGCCCCCCCATAAAACTGTGGCAGAATCCTTTTTTTTCCAGCTCCACAGTACATCATATGCAACAGTAAATGGTGCCATTAGAGAGTACAACTTGTCCTGCAAAAAAATAGAAGCCCTCATATGGATATGTGAACGAAAAAAAAAACTAAAAACGTTATGGCTCTGAGAAGGCGGGGGAAATGAAAAAACTAAATCGCAGGGCTCTCAAGGAGTTAAAGGGGTTGTCTCACATCAGCAAATTTATCATGTAGAGAAAGTTAATACCAGGCACTTACTAATGTATTGTGATTGCGCATATTGCTTCCTTTGCTGGTTGGATTCATTTTTCCATCACATTACATACTGCTCGTATCCAGGGGTTACGACCACCCTGCAATCCATCAATGGTGGTCGTGCTTGCACACTATAGAAAAAAAGAGCAGGCCTCTCTGGTGGCCGGGACCGTGGGAACTCACATAGGCTTTTTTCTAGTGTGTAAGCACGACAACCACTGCTGAATGTTAGGGTTGTCGTAACCATGGGAACGAGCAGTGTATAATGTGATGGAAAAATGCAACCAGCAAAGAAAATAATAAGGATAATTAACATTCTCTGCATAATAAATGCTATTTTTTGAAGTGACATTAAATAGAAAATAGAGGGTTTTTGACAATTACAAGGACTCCAGCTGTTGTAAAACTACAACTCCCACCATGCCCTGCTGTAGGCTGATGGCTGTAGGCTGTCCAGGCATGCTGGGAGTTGTAGTTTTTCAACAGCTGGAGGGCCGAAGGTTAGGCATGCCTGCTTTAAAGTATGCAATTCTTACCTGCAAGAAGGCGAGAGACTGGAAGGTGAATGCTAACTTTTTCCTGTGACACACAGTATCGCATGGTCTCCACTGAATGCCCGGCTAAGGTGAGAGTAATGGGCTGCTCTCCATCTGTGAAGCCGCTGTGACAATGTGTGAGTACGGCCAGGCACTGCTTGTAGGCTTCTATCAGAACATGCTCCTGGAAAATGCCCACCAAATGTTAGTCATCTACTATAATCAGGATATCTAGTAATTAAAAAATATTATGCAAATGCCGTACTACTTCACAATCATGGAAAACTAGATTGATCTGCACTTGTGCCCATTCATAGCCATTTAAAAGGAGTACTCTGGTCATTTCAAGTTTTTCCCTATCCAAAGGATAGAGGATAACTATTAGAACAGTGGGGGACCTACCTACTTATCTCATGAATGGGGGCCCTGTACCCTGCAGGGCCCCCAAAATGAACAGTGTCAAGTCATACATGCACACTGCTGCTTCATCTCTATGGAACCTGCCAGAAATCACTGAGCGCTGTAACCTACTATCTATGGCAGTCTCACAGAGAGGGCACCGTTCATTTCGAGAGGGCCCAGTGGGATATGGGGCCCCCATTCTTGTGATAGCAGGGTGTCCCAGTGGTGGGACCTCCGACTGATATAATAGTTATCCCTCATCCTGTGGATAGGGAAATAACTTGAAACGACCGAAATACCCTTTTAAAAAGAGGAGCTGTCCCTTCTCCTGACATGTCAGTTTTAGTAACTGCTTTCTTTTCGAAGGTAATAGCAATTCTGGAGCATCTATGATGTGACGTTCCTCTATTATTCCAGTTAAAAGTTCACAAATAAATTGACAGCAGTCTGCAGTAAAGGTACTGCTGGGTGCTACCAGTAGTAGGTGTGCCTGACTCCGTCCAATGAGTGCTGCCAGTGTCAGTGACCCCCCCCCAACTGGTAACACCCATCTGTACCTTTACTGCAAGCTGCTGACAACTCATTCAAACTTGTAGTAGAAATAACAAGGGAATGGCACAACACAGAGTCATAAGAATAGAGGCTCCAGAATTATTACATGGGAAATGCAAGTAGCTCCTAAAACAGACGTGTCAGGAGAGGGGACGGGTCCTCTTTAACCAAATGTTTTAACCCTTTCATCCAGAGAGCAAACCTATTGTTGTGGAGTTAATTCAAATCCATGTAGAACATGAATAGCTGTTATAATGTACAATATGTCTGTTTCTCATTTTGTGGTACGCATATCCGAGTGCAGCAGTGGCAAACCTATGGCACGGGTGCCAGAGGTGGCACTCGGAGCCCTCTCAGGCTCTGTACCAATATGCCTTAGGCTTTTCCTGCCATTCATCAGCACAGGGCACGCTATGAACAGCACACTGAATGTAGGCAGGCTGTTATAGCTAAATGATAAAGTACATGGAAGATATACTATACTGGACCGTAGCATTCAGGGTAAATTGCTGTGTTGGCACTTTACAATAAATAAGTGGGTTTTGAGTTGCAGTTTGGACACTCGCTCTATAAAAGGTTCGCCATCACTTTCTTAGGGGTTATGGCGACAGGTCTAGGACGCAGGTGTGGTGCCTCTAGCTCATGCATTTGCTAGACCTTTTTCTCCCTCTCTCACAGTTTCAAAATGGCTCTGATGAAAATAGTCTCTGTTACAGGGGGCATTGATGTAAGTTTGCTCTGTTCTGATGGCACTACTGTAAACTAGCTTTCTGAAGGGAAGACAGACATTTTTTTTAATTAGCTCCTCTGCAGTGAACGGTTGTGGGGAATGACTTAAAGGGGTTGGTCAGTTTCCTATATAGATGACTTATCCTCTGGATAGCTCACCAATGTCAGATTGGCAGCGGCCTGACACCTGGCCGATCAGCTGTTTGCCGAGAATGCAGCGCTTGTGCGAGCACGACTTTCTCTTCACTGTACCTGCTCACCACTGACATTGCAGCGGAGCGCAGGTGTAAGTGCAGCTCCTCCGACCCCATTCACTTCAAAGGAAAGGAACAGCTACATTCCATCTGTTCCTTCCCATTGATGTGAATGGGGAAGGAGCTGCTGCAATTAAACCTGATGTCGACAGCGAGGAGGTAAACAGTTAAGAGAAAGCAGAGCTCGTATGAGCGCTATGTTCTCTTCAAACCGCTGATTGAAAGGTGTGCTGGCAGAGTTCTGATATTGATGACCTATTCTAAGGACAGGTCATCAATATAGGAAACTGGCCAACCCCTTTAACACGTGTAACCAGCAGCACTACACATTGTTATACAATGTGATTACCAGGTGGCGCCATACTAAGTAAGTAGATCTCATAACTACTCAATGGATCGTTTTTAAGAGCTTTAAAAAAAAAAAGCAAACATGCTTCATTTTTGTGATCTATAAAATGAGTATGACATGTAATAGCGGCACAAAACCTTTAACTACCTTCACTATTTGCTAAAGGTTTATATTTTTTCCTGCAATTCTTTTCACAAGTGCACCTTGGATAAGTACAACATTTCAGCAGTTTTACATTTGGAACTGCTACTTACATCAGTAGAACACCAGTCTTGCATCATGGATATGATATGTGTTAGTTTCATCTGCAAGGTGAAGGCAGCCTCCCACTCCGGCTCCATCTCGATATGCTGTCCAACTTGTCGAGTTATAGGATCCATTCCCTGCAGGAACACAGGCATCTTACAGTCATTCATAGCAGATTCACACTTGCCACACTATCTACTCCAGTGGTCCTCAACTGGTGGACCACAGTCCGAATCTGGGACGGTATGCCAGCTGTACACACCCTGAGGACCTGCTATTTGGAGAACAGTGTCTACTTCAGGAGTAGAGCTACTGCCAGGGCCCAGCAGATGAGGTCCAGAACTATGGGAGCAATCTGCCTGAGGATGCTCCACCTCATATTAGAAGCATCCTCTGCCGGCCCAGGCGATATAATGGCCAGAGCAGAAGATGCCAGTCTTGATAAATCTCCCCCACTGTGTGTGGCAGTGCCTGGAAGAGAAAGGGACCTGGGAGTGGTCAATATATACTTTTCTTTTTTGTCTGGTCTGATTAATTTTAGGGTCTGGTCTTGAGTGCAATATATGGTAGGGAGTTGGTCTGGAGCATGAATTAAGTTTACGTCCCTGGTGTCTGATTAATTTTAGTCGTCTGGTCTGGGGCCTGATTACTTTAAGGGCACCTTCACCTCTGCAGATTTTGTTGCAGAATTCTCCACCACTGAAAATCTGTTCCATTCATATGAATGATGCGGCAAGCACATGGATTTCTGCATGCTCCATTCAGATGAATGGAACGGATTTTCAGTTGCAGAAAATTCTGCAAAGATTAGCTTCAAGCGTTAACGTTTGCCAGATCGCTCTGCGAAAACCTTGCATAGCACATTGGTACAGGTTTGCCCGAGAGTGGAGCACATGGCTGCTCCTGCCTATTGCCTCACACAGGACAATTCATAAATAATCAATAAATGTTGAAAATATACAAAATGTCGTAATTTATCTTATTTGTGTTGTATCCTAACTCCAACATATTCCACAACGCTGTACAGACACTGCCGTCACTCACACATAGGTATCGGTCACCAATGGGGCTTACAAAGAGAGTCCCCTACCTCAGACATGTACAGGGCAAAGGGCAGTATGTTTTTGGAATGTGGGAGGAAACTGGAATACCTGAAAAAACCCACGTAAATAAGGAGAAAACAAACTCAATGCAGTCGGTTTTGAACCTAGGACCCAAGTGCTGTAAATAAATAGCCTCTGTGCTGCTCTTAGATCCTATTTCCATATTGCAACCTGTGAGATAGAGACATACACTGCCTGTCCCAAAAAAAAAAAAAGTCGCCACCTGGATTTAACTAAGCAAATAGTTATGAGCCTCCTATTGGATAATTACTGCATGGGCGATTATCTTTCAGCTGGCAACAAGTTATTTAACCCCAACTGGTGCAATGAGTTGCTTCTCACTTCTTAAAAGACCATGTCGAAAGACACATCTCGTGGTCGTGGAAAAGATGTTAGTCTGTTTGAGAAGTGTCAAATCATTGGCATGCATCAAGCAGAGAAAACATCTAAGGAGATTGCAGAAACTACTAAAATTGGGTTAAGAACTGTTCAACGCATCATTAGAAACTGGAAGGATAGCGGGGACCCATCGTATTCGAGGAAGAAATGTGGCGGGAAATAAATCCTGAATGATCGTGATCGGCGATCACTTAAACATTTGGTGAAATCAAATCGAAGAAAAACAAACAGTAGAACTGAGGGCTATGTTTATTAGTGAAAGTAAGAGCATTTCCACACGCACAATGCGAAGGGAAATCAAGGGATTGGGACTGAACAGCTGTGTAGCCGTAAGAAAACCACGAATCGGTGAGGCAAAAAAAAAAAAAAGGCTTCATTTTGCTAGGGAGCATAAAGATTGTTATCTAGAGCAATGGAAGAAGGTAATTTGGTCTGATGAGTCCAGATTTACCCTGTTCCAGAGTGATGGGCGCATCAGGGTAAGTAGAGAGGCAGATGAGGTGATGCCCCCATCATGCCTAGTGCCTACTGTACAAGTCTGTGGGGGCAGTGCTATGATCTGGGGTTGCTGCAGTTGGTCAGGTCTAGGTTCAGCAACAGTATGTGCTCCAAGAATGAGGTCAGCGACTACCTGAACATACTGAATGACCAGGTTATTCCATCAATGGATTTTTTCTTCCCTGATGGCACGGGCATATGATGACAATGCCAGGATTCATTGGGCTCAAATTGTGAAAGAGTGGTTCAGGGAGCATGAGACATCATTTTCACACATGGATTGGCCACCACAGAGTCCAGACCTTAACTCCATTGAGAATATTTGGGATGTGCTGGGGAAGGCTTTGCGCAGCGGTCAGACTCTACCATCATCAATGCAAGATCTTGGTGAAAAATTAATGCAACACTGGATGGAAATAAATCTTGTGACATTGCAGAAGCTTATCGAAACTATGCCACAGCGAATGCGTGCCGTAATCAAAGCTAAAGGAGGTCCAACGAAATATTTTTGGTGGCGACTTTTTTTTTTTAGACGGGCAGTGTACAGGATATGCCCCCATTGTCTTATAGGTGCAGGTCCCAGCAGCACTTATATCGAGAACGAAGCCCCGCAAGTGAGGGAGGGCGCACTGCGCATGCGCAGCCGCCCTCCATTCATTTTCTATGGGGCCGGCGAAAATAGCCGAGTGCTGGCTCGGCTATTTCCGTCAGCCCGATAGAAATGAATGGGAGCGGGGCCGCGCATGCGCGGTACGCTCCCATTCACTTCTATGGGGAGCTGGCTTGGTGGTGGCCGGACCAGAGTCCTCCAGCCACCACCTTGTGGGACTCCGTTCTCTATATAGGCCACCACCAAGCGGTCTCTCCGTAATAGTGAATGGGAGTGCACCGCGTTTGTGCGGCCAACTGCTCCCATTCATTTCTATGAGGCCGACAAAAATAGCCGAGCCAAGGGCAGTCTATCTGCCAATGCTCACCTAATAGTTCGGAACGTATTTCATTTCCGTTCATTTTAAGGTATTGTGCTACATTCATTGAAGCTGCATTATTAGGATTTCTTTGATAGTTGATGGAGTCTGATATTGTCTAGGACTGTACAGGATTGTTCCTTATTTGTGGACTTTGGTGAGCTATTGCCTGGGCCTGGTCTCATTTATACCGGCACACCCTTTATTGTATACCATTTTTAAATGTTTGTGTGTTTTTCATAATAAAATTGCTCTATTCATTTTATTCAATTGGAGGTGCATTCCTATTGCAGTTGTCTTTGTGGTTTTTGTCTATTACAGTGGCTAAACCGTTTTTGCACTTCTCTTTATGGTCAGTGTGCCCCCTCTGTCTAGTATTACATATACAAAAAAATGCTTTATATCACCAGTTACATCAGAAATAAATGTGCCATCACAAACCATACCTGCATGCACTTTAACAATTCTAGAAAGACGTAGAACCCTTCAAGAAACTTTGTGCGTAAGCCAGAAGTCCACTCGGGTGGCTTGCTGATGAGTAGATATCTAAAGTAAAAAAAATATATAGAAAAAGACACCATAAGAGTAACTTACGCATTCGGTCAAAACCTGAAAGTATGATTCCTATAACTACATAAACAGCAGCCGCCAACATGACTGCCATAGCACACAACTGTGGCAGCGCTGTGCTATTTGTGTAGCGCAGCCGCCCATTCAATTTGAATAAGAACTGCTGCACTATACCTCTTTGAAAAAACATACCTCCTTTTCCACTATTTTTGCACGAAGGAAGAAAAATTGATTTTTGCCACTTACCTTAAAATCTTTTCTTTTTCCGTTCATTGAGGAACACAGAGACACCATTAGCAGTCAGACACTAAGCAGTTAAAAAGTGTTACTGCTCCCATCAGCCATACCCATTATAAAAAGACTAAGCTAAGAGTTCCAAGGCAGTAGCTGAACAAGGAAGATTAGGCAAATCACAATGTAGGATTTTGGAACAGAACGAACTCAAACGAGCAGGTCATAGAACTCGGACTAATCCAAACTAGTCAACCAAGGGCCAGAAGAAATTAAAGGGTGGGAGCTGTGACCCAACGAACGGAATAGAAAAATATTTTATGTTAAGTGACAAAAATCAATTTTTCTAATCCGTGTCAATGGGAGACACAGAGAGACCTTGGGGTGTTTCAAAGCGGTACCCAGGGTGGGGAAAAATGTGTTCTGAATAGTTATGTGTGGTTAGCAGACCGCTGTCTGCAGAACTTTGCTACCCACTGCTGCGTCAGCGGATGCCAAGACGTGCACCCGACAGAATTTGGTACAGATGTGTAGAGACAATCCGGTAGCCGCTTTACACACTTGAAAAGCAGATGCTTGGTGACGCATTGGCCAAGGGGCACCTATGGAAAGGGTAGACCAGGCATGCTCAACCTGCGGCCCTCCAGCTGTAGCAAAACTACAACTCCCATCATTCTCGGACAGCCAACATCTATCAGCCTACAGCGGGGCATGGTGGGAGTTGGAGTTTTACAACAGCTGGAGGGTTGAGCATGCCTGGGGTAGACTAATCAGTCAATCGAAAGGGGAGACTCCTTGCCCTTAGAGAAATATGCCTCAGAAACATCAAGGCGGATCGAACGAAAGACATTTCATTTGGAGGCGTCAGACCCTTCCTAAGAGCATCGGGAATAACAAAAAGAGAATCTGACCGCAGAAACAAGGATGTAGAGGACAGGTAAATGTGTATTGCCTGCACAACCTCCAGGGAATATAGGGCATGTTCCTTCGCTTGACAAGGGGGTGGACAAATTGTAGGCAAGTGATATTCTCGTTTTCTGAGACTTTTATATCCTCTGGATAGGTCATCAGTATCTTATCAGTGGGGGTCTGATACCGGGACACCGACCGATCAGCTGTTTGAGAAGGAACCTGGCATCACGGTCTTCTCTCAGCTCACCAAGCACAGCGCTGTAAATTGTATAGTGGCTGTGCTTGGTATCGCAGGTCAGCCCCATTCACTTCAATGGAGCTGATCTGTGCTTAGGCCATGTGACTGATGAACGGGATGTCACATGGCCTAGGGAAACCTGGAGAAGACCGCGGCAGTACTGCTTGCTCCTCCTCCCATTGGTTGCTTGATGCACATGGAGGTGACTAGGAGCAGCACACCATATGTGCGGCGTCTGCGCTCCTGAACATAGAAGTCCAATGGCTTAGGTAGGTTTAGCGTAGGACCCGCCTGACCTGAGACCACCTTGGCGCTTGGTAGGCGGGCACAGATGCGGTTTGATCAAAATATATTGGCTAAGTGTCTCAGATATTATATCAGAGTGAGGACTTTGCCCATATATAACGCTTGCATCCACTTTACTAAGAGCATTATTATCTTATTTCTGTGATTTTCCGCATGTTTACTTACTTTCCAAGTAAGTTTACAATTCTGATAAATTAAACCAAAAAGCCAAATATAAAAAAAAAATTTAAACGCTTATAAAACAAAAGGGAGATTACTTTCCAACACCCGTTACAAAACAATCGTCGGCAACACTGTATGGTTTACCAGGATGCCCCAAGAAAGTTTTTCTGTGGCTGCTCTGTACCTGTTTGGATTCCGCTACCACTGACCATAATTTATGGTTCGTGGTAACGGAATCTATAAAGGGAATTCATGGATAACCCAAACCTTGTACGCCGAACTTGAAAACACAAGTTCGCTCATCCTTAACTAAGGCTGCAGGATCATACTATACAGGGTTCCTTTATTATCCGCCAAAGAGATGTATAGGTCTGCATAGAAGCTGTACACACAAAAGGGTGGGAAATGATGATCATATTGAAGACTACATTGTATTATTCAATTTTAATGCAATGGAACAAAAAATGGTTGCAATGGCAGACAAGTGAGAACACAGCTAGGGTGATGTCTCACACAGCTTTTTGTTGGCGTTTTTTTTTTTTATACCAAAGCCAGAATTGGGTTGGAAGGAAAAAAAAAAAAAAAAAGAAAGAACTTACACCTCTTTATCCTGCTGGATCCACTTATGGCTTTGGCTAAAAAAACTGCTACCAAAAACTGTGTGTGACACCAGCCCAGAGCATTTTAGTGTAATGTGGTTTTCCTCGTTTTTTTTTCGTTTTTAAGTATGTAGCGGTGCGGTGTGGTGTGTTTCATTGTCCGCAAATCCGCAAAACACGGATGGCGTCCGTGCGCGTTCCGCAATTTGCTGAACGGCACGTACAGCCTTTAATATAACTGCCTATTCTTGTCAGCAAGAATAGGACAGGTAATTTTTTTTTGCGGGGCCCCGGAACGGAGCAACGGATGCGGGCAGCCCACGGAGTGCTGTCCGCATCTTTTGCTGCCCAATTGAAGTGAATGGGTCCGCATCCGAGCCGCCAAAACAGCAGCTCTGATGCGGACCAAAACAACGGCCATGTGCATGAGTCCTTAGGGCTCTTTCACACTTGCGTTCTTTTGTTCCGGCATAGAGTTCCGTCGTCGGGGCTCTATGCCGGAAGAATCCTGATCAGGATTATCCCCATGCATTCTGAATGGAGTGAAATCCGTTCAGGATGCATCAGGATGTCTTCAGTTCAGGACCGGAACGTTTTTTGGCCGGAGAAAATACCGCAGCATGCTGCGCTTTTTGCTCCGACCAAAAATTCTGAACACTTGCCGCAAGGCCGGATCCGGAATTAATGCCCATTGAAAGGCATTAATCCGAACTTAAGCTAAACGTCGTTTCGGCGCATTGCCGGATCCGACGTTTAGCTTCTTCTAAATGGTTACCATGGCTGCCAGGACGCTAAAGTCCTGGCAGCCATGGTAAAGTGTAGTGGGGAGCAGGGGAGCAGTATACTTACCGTCCGTGCGGCTCCCGGGGTGCTTCAGAGTGACGTCAAGGCGCCCCACGCGCATGGATGACGTGATCGCATGGCACGTCATCCATGCGCATGGGGCGCTCTGACGTCATTCTGGAGCGCCCCGGGAGCCGCACGGACGGCAAGTATACTGCTCCCCACTACTACGATGGCAACCAGGACTTTAATAGCGTCCTGGCTGCCATAGTAACACTGAACGTGTAATTCCGGCAAATGGAGTACACGACGGATCCGAACAACGCAAGTGTGAAAGAGGCCTTAATCAGACAATTTTTATTAAGTATATTTTTATGAAAACAAAGAAGCAAAAAGGAAAAAGAAAGAAAAAGAGCATAACAGTTGTGAAAAACACAACAAAGTTTTTCCTAGTTTTGTGCAGGAGTATGTCAACTGTAACCAGAGATGGCGAAACACATATAAAATCTTTATTTTAGCTTTTATTCGCCATTCCTCACTCTGTAGCGGCTTCTGCTGTGATTTTCTCGGAATTCAATACATGTCTGATCTAGAGCTACATTACCAACACCTCCACGATCAACGACTACTATTTCTGGGCAGCAGTTCGCTGTTTACACAGCACTATCTGCCTCCCGGAAACAATGATTTTAAGTGTCCACATTGACGATGATTTCAGCCGATAAACAAGCGTTTTGCTCATTCATTGGGCGATCTGCAGCATCTATACATGGCCCAATAATCATCCCAACAATCAAGTGTGCAGTGTAAACCCGCCTTCACTGAAATCAAATAGTTATTAGGCAGAGTACACAATATACAGTATGTACATGAAAAGTAATGCAGCCATTGCTGGGGAACTTACTTTAGATCCAAAATCAGGCTCTGAACTCTCCTAAACTTGAACGCCTGCACGGCTGTGTATCGCTCAAACTGAAACCTGCCCTGGATATCCCGGTGCCGCAAATGATCCATGAACGTCTTTATTATTGTTGTCATCAGATTTTCTTCCGTGATCAACATCCGAGCCTAGGCCGGAAAGAAATATCTAATTTTCATGTGTGATATAGTAAGCTATGAGGAGTAATGGATGGCCAGAGACTGCAATGCAACCTCCTAAGCGCATATGGTGCTAACATATTCCACAACATTTTACAGAGACTATCATTCACATCAGTCCTGTCCCACTGGGGCTCACACTTGGGGTCTAGTTCATAGAAGGTGAAACAACCTATCAGTATGTTTTTGGTGTGCGAGAAGTAACTCCCCCATAGGGCTCACACACACGACCATTGTTTGGGTCTGCTTCCGAGCTGCATTATTTGCGGCTCGGTGGCGGACCCATCTACTTCAATGTGTGTGCTGTCCGCATCCGTTGCTCTGTTCTCTGGCCCAGCAGAAAAAAATAAATAAAAAATTGAACATGTCCTATTCTTGTCTACATTGCAGACAAGAATAGGCATTTCTATCATGGGCCACCCGTTCCATAAATTGCAGAACACACACTGTTTTGCAGATCCTCAAAATACGGCACGGTCGTGTGCATGAGCCCTTAGCTTCCGTGAACTTATTAGTAGTCTCCTCTTGTGTTAAGATGATCAGCCAAGTATAAAGATTATGACAGTGGGACCACTCGCAGCAGCCTGCCCAGATAACGATTCGCCAATTTTTGGCATACTGCCAGATACGTTTTCTTAACACCACACCTCATCAAATCCTTTATGTACAAGGAGGACAGTAATGCTGTTTAAGAGAGGAATAAAGGGGTAACAGTTTAGTATTAGTAATCCACGTACTAGGTTCCTTTAAATAAGAGTATCTATGGTAGTGCAACTACTAAATGGTGACTTCCTTATTTAGGCCTCATGCACACAACAGTATGTATTTTGCGGTCCTCAAAAAAACGGATCCACTAAAAATACAGATGACATCCGTGTGCATTCTGTATTTTGCAGAACGGAACAGCTGGCCCCTGAAAGAACAGTCCTATCCTGGTCCGTATCGCGGACAATAATAGGGCATGTTCTGTTTTTTTGTGGAACGGAAATACGGACATGGAATGCACATGCACCTTCCGATTTTTTGTGGACCAACTGAAATGAATGGTTCCGTATGCGGTCTGCAAAAAAAACGGAACAGACATGGAAAGAAAATACATTCGTGTGCATGAGGCTTTAAGACACCATATGAAAGCAACCGTCACAGAGTATGGTCTTACTGGCTTACAAATACATTGGAAAAAAGGATGCAAAAGCACTCACAGTCTAAGCGTCCATTCACAAGTCCGCATGAATGGATCTGCATCCGTTCCACAATTTTGCAGAATGGGTGCGGACCCATTCATTTCAATGGAGCCGCAAAAGATGCGGACGACACACCGTGTGCTGTCCGGATCTGTAGTTTTGTTCCGCGGCCCAGCAAAAAAGATAAGAGTATGTCCTATTCTTGTCCACAGCCACGGACAAAAAGGCATTTTCTATCGTAGTGCCGGCCATGTGAGATCCTCAAAATGCGGAACACACATGGCCGGTGTCCATGTTTTGCAATTTAAGGACCGCAAAACACTTGTGGATGTGTGAATGGACTTTAAGAGGGATAACACAGCTGCATCCATGGTATTTTATCAAGAAAGGTAATTTGCTTCAATTAGGGAATCTAACCAATGCTCTAAAAGGGCTGCCACCATGATAAACCTCTTTAACCCTTTCAACCACTGAGACATACCAGTATGTAACGGTGGTTGAGGCAACGTATGGAGTGGGCTGCTGCAGTGAGCCGCTCCATAAGCGGTGGGAGCTGGCCGTATCATACAGAAGACACTTGGCCGCGATGACTGGGATCGGCGATCGTGCCGACAGCTGTCTTTTAACCCCTCAAATGCCGAGATCTGTGAGGCAAGGCAAAGGGATGCAGCTCCGTCTGCCTTCTGATCTGAGCCCCCACAGAAATTGCGGGAACCAGATCAGTTACCATGGCAGCCTGGAAGCTTCTGAAGCTTCCCAGATCTACCATGGTAAGCTTCCTGCTGAACTGTGCACAAAGCACAGCTTAGCAGGAACAGTCTAAAATTCTATTCACCCAAAACAGATCTCTATTAGCGTGAATACGACAAGGGATCAAAAAATCCCAGGTTCTAGCTTCCTAAGGGGCTTAAAAGTTATTACTGTAAAAGCAAAAAATATATATTTGCATCAACATTTTCTGACAGCCATTACCTTTTTATATTTCGGTCTAGAGAGCTGAGTGAGGCTTGGCTTTTGTGACCTTTGTATCACTGTTATTCAATTGGGGGGGGGGGGGGGAAAGGGGTAAACAAAAGAGCCCGTGGCCTGCACGATCAAGCACAGGGCAAGGGAGCGGATCGGAGCATGAGATGCTCCGATGCCGACATCAGGGGTGCTGCCTGTGTTAAAATAAGGGTATGTCCAGGTTCAGCTCTGAACTGGGACAAGCCCTTTAAGGGGTTAATAGGGTTTTCCGAGACATAAAATACTGATGACCTATCCTCTGAACAGGCCATCAGTATCTGATCGGTGGGCGACTGACACCCGGGACCCCTGACGATTAGCTGTTTAAGAAGGCACCAGTACTCCTTTAAGTGCTGGTGCCTTCTCCCTGCTCACCAAGCACAGCGCCGTACATGGTATTGCGGCTGTGCTTGGTATTGCAGCTCACTCCCATTCATTTCAATGAACATGTCGTCACTTGGCCTAGGGAAAGCTAAAAGAAGGCAGCGGAAGGATGCCCAACTTTAAATGCGCCCTCCTCTCCCGGTCTGACACTTATTGGGTCCCTGCTGGTCTAAACTTCCTGGCCCCATCTCGACACACAGGAAATGCTTGCTCAGTCAACCACTGGTGAGTGACCACTCTGAGTCATAAATGGCTAAGCGGACATTTCCTGTGTGTCAAGACGGGCAGAGATCTAGTAAATGTCAGAGCAGGAGAGGTGGCAGGTAAGGCTACTTTCACACTCGCGTTTTTGCCTGATACGGCAGGGATCAGCAAAGACACTTCCATTACCGATAATACAACCGCCTGCATCCGTTATGAACGCATCCAGTTGTATTATCTTTAACATAGCAATGACGGATCTGTCATGAACACCATTGAAAGTCACTGACTTGCATTGTGGGTCATGCCGGTTTTTCTCTGTATCCCATGACGGAAAGAAAACTGCAGCATGCTGCTGTTTGCTCTCCAGTATGGGAACGCGACCAAACAGAACAGAACGTTCTGTTCTTCTCCTGTACCGAGATCCTATGACTGATCTCTACACCGGAAAATGTAAAACACAAATGTGAAAGTAGCCTGGAGGAGAGTATTCCTTATTTTATCATTCTATCGTTTCATGCCGAATCAGAGATGATTTATTTATTATTTTAATTCAGTGGCCGGACAAACCGTTTTAACCAAAAAAAATATTCTGAAATGTGACATTTTAGGTACATGTTCACGGTTACATTAGTAAAATAACACAATCATACAGGAGAAAATACAAAACTGGAGAAGGAATAAAACAAACACATTGAATGCTGAAATGTGCAGGTTTAATGGATAAAGATGTCCGTGGTATTAATACTTACTAGATGATGGAAGGTGTGTGTCTGGCTATGTACAGTAAGACTGATACTTACAAGTGACGGCACTGTGATTATCTGTACCGAAAGGTCAATGATTGAGAATTCGCTGTCGTGGTCATCTTTGACATAATCACTCTGCAATCGCTCATAGTTCTAGTGAGAGGAAGGTGAGAAAGACAAGGGGTGGCATCTATCAGTTCAAAAACAACGGGCATTTACTCACCATTGTGGGTACAGTGAAGAGCTGCACAGACAGAGCAGCCACGGACACTGCTCGCTCGTGATCATCCTCCATAAAATCTCTCTGCAACTGCTGGTAATTCTAAACAACAAGGGGGAAATTCACCTCTAATCCACACTGGCCTCTCATGGTAGTCTTAAAGAGCTTTAAAAGACGAAGGGGCGAAATGGGAATGCCCCCCCCATCCAGTAAATCAGTGCAATACATGGCTGTATCTGCTCTACCTCACGCCTCTTCACAGACCCTTGCCTCAAAGCATGAAAATGCTATGAGACTTTTAAGCAACTTTTAACACAAAGCTAAGCTGAGAACAAACTTCTGCATAAAAATCAAGGATGGTGGCCCGGCCTCTGGGATCCGACCGACTCAGAGAATGAAGGATGTGCTACACTTCTTCCTCTTTGAAGTTGTGCCCCAGCCACCAAAGTGCACAGCTGGATGGAGACCTTAGAAAGGGGAAGCAGTGACAAATCATTCTTAGGGTCGTAGGGATCCTAGAAAAAGGACCACCATCAAAGTGAGGGCATATCCTAATGATAAGCCAACACTTTATAAGATGGCAGAGGTTTTCTGGGGAGAAATTATTATTATTTTTTTTTTTTAATTAACTAAAAGGGGGCCATTGTTGAATTTTTTTTTTTAAAAAGCAGCATTATTCACCTCCAGCGAGACACCACCATTACTCCCACAGGACATGCCAGAGAAGCCCAATGCTCAGCCAATCACTGTCAGAGTTATTTTTTTGTTCTTTGTATGTTTCCAACTAGGCAAATGTAACAGCTTTACCATGCACTTACTGCATCTGTAGTTGCTCCTCTCAGATTTCACCGACTGTCACATGACCTGTGATGTCAGCTTCCCTCCCTGCTCCGATTATGTTTCGTGGACAAGTCTGAGAGATCAGATATGAGTCTGTACACAAGACTGTCACTGTGCTGGCCACGCCCCCCTGCACTGCCTGCTGCTGCTTATTGCTCTCTCCCTGGATGCTTAACCCCTTCAGCTGCACAGACTCAGGACTGAAGGCTTTACTGAGTAGCTGCAGGCAGTGAGGAGTTCTGCAGAGCATTGCACAAGAACAGGTAGGGGGAGGATCCTGTGTGTATCAGCAGTGTCATTATACAGCTGGGACTTGTAGTCCTACACATACAACATGCTGTTGAGTCTCCCAGCAGGCAGACAGGTCACTCAGGGCAGCACTTGTATTCACTCCCTTTGCAGAGCAGGGGGAGGGGCAGAGATTGTTGTTATTGTAGGTAAACAAAAGGCCAGAAGAGGCAAATGAGAAAATAGATATTTGGTTGCTGAAAACTTGCTTAGCTTAGTTATATATTGCTGACCATCAGATTTACAGTGCTATATATAATTTTTTTCATAACTCAGACAAATCCTTTATGGTGGAGGTCGCTGCTAGGGCCTGTGTTGGTTGAACAGGATTGTATATTGAGCTAAGACAAAAAGGGGAGAGCAGGAGGGACTGGAGCAGTGTGTGAACGGCAGTGATTCGGTAGAGGTCAGTAATACTACTTTTTTATTTTATACATTGCCTGTTTTTTTTTTTTTTTCTCCCCTAAAAACTCTTTTAGGGTGAGTTCACATGACTGGATTCAATGCTGATATTTTTCATGTGGGATTTGAAAATCAATCAGATTGTTTGACGCTTTTTTTAGGCAGATTGTTTTAATTTTTATATTTTTAGACTCCACAGGTTGGTTTCCATGCCAACCATAGAAACTCGACCCTTCAGCTATTTTGGATAACATAAGAGCACATCTGTATGTTCGCTATGAGCTCCAAAAATCACATTAAAGTATGCAGAAATGAACTGCGCCTTTTAATGAAAATTTTTAGTAAACATATCCAGAATTGCCCTTTTATGTATCAAAACAAATAAAACTACTCTCCCCTTTTTTCCCCACGAGTGTTTTTGGCACATTGCATTTCTACTTTCCATTATTCTGCCCCAAGATAAGGCATGCTGCTTATTTTTTATTTATTTTTTGCACACTTCTTTTTTTAAAGTTTTAAAAAGTGCTGACTCTCATGCAAATTAATGTTAGGCTATTACAAGTGTTTGACGCGGTTAAAAAAAAATAAAAATCAGCCGTGTGAACTGACCCTTAAAGGGGTGGTGTCATCTGAGACAATGGGGGCATAGCACTAGGATACGCGCCCATTGTCTGATAGGTGAAGGTCCCACCGCTGGGACCCGCTACTATCTCCTAAATGGAGTCCCGAAAGTGCATGTGCAGCCGCCCTCCATTCATTTGGATGGGGCCACCGAAAATAACAGAGCACTGGCTCGGCTATTTACGGGCTCGGCTTTGTTGGGCCCATAGAAGTGAATGGGAGCGGTGGCCGGCCATGCGCGGTGCGATCCCATTCACTTCTATTGGGAAAGCACTTAGTGGTGGTCCGACCGGAGTTCTCCAGCCACCACTTTGGCCTGTTCCGTTCTTGAAATAGGTATGGGTCACAGAGGTGAGATCCGCACCCATCAAACAATGGGGGGTATATCCTACTGATACGCCCCTATTGTCTCAGACGAGACAACCCCTTTAAATTAATAATTTGATGCCGCCATTTTTAAATACCATTTGGTATTTTTTTATTATTTACTTCTTGCTTTACAATTGTTAACACAGTAAGGCTACATTCCCACTGGCAATTACAAAGAAAGCCACAACACTGTCAGACCCATCAAACACCCGATACCACCTATACATGACTGACCCGAATGTGGTCTGTCCGATTGAGCTGTGGTTTCTGTCATACTGACAAGAGGAAAGGTGCCGTCTGTGGCTCTATCCTTTCTATCTAAACTACTAAGACCGCCGAAGGAGGCTATGGAAAAATCATCACAAATTTATTGTTATTGCTATGTTTTTAGTGCAGCCTAGACACAAAAAAAAAAAAAAAATAGTATTAATATATAAATATATAAATATATATATATATATATATATATTGTCCTATGTATGGCCGGAGTGTAAGATGGGGCAAGGCCTCTATTTTTGTCTTTGGCAATATCTTGATAAATACAGTGTAGAATTGCTGCAGGTAGGGAGTTAGCAACTTACTTTTGCAAAACGGATGGCAAAAAGCTTCTTGTATTTGAGGTCCATCAGTAAACTGCTCATGAACAGCTGGTGGTAGCAGATTCTTGCACCTACGAAAGAACAGAAAATGTCAGTCGGTCACACAAGGGCAAAAAAAAATACAAATCTCACATCTGACAGTGATGATAAATCCTTGTACCTTTCCACAGGATGGAATCGTATAGCATTAGTTTGTCCACTAAAGAGGAGTTTTCACCATTTGGGCCCTCCTGCAAACCGACCCGACACAGAATTCGTCTTAATCCATCTGAAAAGATGACAAATAAAAGCATAAAGATCCGGATTCTTCCTTTAGGATATTTAGTGATGAACAACTAAGTTCTGTTTTTGACTTGGCGAGTTCAGGTGTATTTATATATGGTAGGTTGTCGGAGTTATTTTGTTGCACACTTTTTTTGTAAAAATTTTGTACAAATCTCAGCAAATATGCTGCAAAGATGATGTGTGAACACACACAAGTTCTACTATAGGCGTCACATGGATCCCAAACACTGCACCCTCAGAATGCCTCTGTCATCTATATACCTGCTGTAATACAGAGCGGATTTTCAGTAGATTTGTAAATGAGATGCAATAACTATTACTTTACCTGAGTAACCAATTATTTGACCAAGCCAGCTGAGGATTCTGAGTCCAAATGTCTGGTGGGCCACAATAGCTGAATGCATGACTTGAACCTTAAGAGGCTTCGTCTGACGACTGGTGTTTCTCTACAAAGAAGACAGGACCAGGTAAGTAACATCAGAAATGTGGTAACAAAAGAACATTAAACAAAGACAAAAATTCTTCTGACTATCCTAATACCGCTTAGTTGTAGTACTGGAGCAATTCCTATCATTTAAAGGGGTTCTGCCACTTCAGCAAATAGCATTTATTATGCAGAGAAAGTTTCCATGGTTACGATCACCTGGCTATGCTTGAACACTATAGAAAAAGCTATGAGCTGTGCGCTGCGATTGGCCAGCACTGCAGCAAGGGACACGCCTCCTACAAGAAATCAGTCAGAGGGAGCGCAGACACCGGAGCCTATACCGGGCGAACGGAGCGGCGCCCAGGCATACTAGTAAGTGCAGGGGGACCCCTGGGCGCCGCTCTGCCCACTGATCTAGTTAGTTTTTAGTTTGTGCAGTAGTGAAAGGTCCTCTTTAAGGTCTCGTCTCTCTCACTCCTCACAGGCCAAACTCTGAGTTGGAGACTTTTCCAGCCTGGCTGTTGTGCTCGCCTCTGAATATGGGGAGCTAGGAAGAGCCGGGCGGCCTCTGCAGGCAGTAATATGGTTGTGAGTACCGTTATGCAGGGGCCAGCGGACACAGATTTAGAAGCTGTCAGCGCAAATGTGACTGCTTCTATGACGTCACAAAACACCTGCGGTTATTCGGAAACAGCAATATTGCCATATCGCTTATTTTTTTATACTGCGATATATCACTGACACCGGTTTACCGCTCGACTCTAGGTCGAGCATGCTCAGTGTGTTGCTATCAATTCTCTAGCTAAATGTCTTGTGAAACACAGGGCGTTTCAGTGTGCTGGAGATTACTGAGTAGAGGGGGCGTGACCGGACTGTGATATCAGGCAGCCAATCAATAAACATCAACACTCACAGCAGGAAAGCTAGGGCTTGTGGGGATTGTAGTTTTTGAAGTTTTATGAAGGAAGATCAGGCGCCATGATGCTTTCAGTGTGTTGCGGGCTTACCCAGGAGCCAGACAAATGGACTGCAAGGTAAATTGAAGCTCTAGTTATATGTATAGTTATGGCTTCTGGTTGGATCACAGCTTGCAGCCTTAATGCAGTTTTAAAAAATTAAGTTACTTTACCGGAATACCCCTTTAAAGAGGACCTTTCACCGATTAGGACATTGTGAACTAAGCATACAGACATGTAGAGCGGCGCCCGGGGATCTCACTGCACTTACTATTATCCCTGGGCGCAGCTCCGTTCTCCAGCTATGCCCTCCGGTATCTCCGGTCACAAAGTTATAGTAGGCAGAGATTTCAGTCACTAAGTTATGGTAGGCGGAGTCTGCCCTTATTATGCTGTAGCGCTGGCCAATCACAGCGCAGAGCTCACAGCCTGGGAGGTTATTTTCTCCCAGGCTGTGAGCTCTGCAATGCGATTGGCCAGCGCTACAGCAGAACAAGGGCAGACTCAGCCTACTATAACTTAGTGACCGGAGATACCGGAGGGCATAGCGGGAGAACAGAGCGGCGCCCAGGGATAATAGTAAGTGCAGTGAGATCCCCGGGCGCCGCTCTCCATGGTTGTATACTTAGTTCACAGTGTCATAATCGGTGAAAGGTCCTCTTTAAGTAAAAAAGAGAAGTCCTGTTGATGTAATAGCCTGTATGTAAGTGTTGATCGTTGATTCAACTTTTTAGTCTGAAGTTTTGTCAAGATCTCAGCTGCATTAATGGACTGTGTAAGTGCTATGTGTTTGTTGGAAATACACAACCATATTGCATGCAGTTCCAGCTAGGTAAGCTTACTGAATTTCATAATTCAGACTGGATTTACATAGGGCTTTTTTAGCCAT
This sequence comes from Bufo gargarizans, assembly GCF_014858855.1. Classification (NCBI taxonomy): domain Eukaryota; kingdom Metazoa; phylum Chordata; class Amphibia; order Anura; family Bufonidae; genus Bufo; species Bufo gargarizans. The sequence goes on from NC_058082.1 coordinate 342,750,828, forward strand.
TTTCCTGGCTGCAGCAGGGACATCCCATGTAAACCAGGTCACTGTGCAGCCAATGACTGGCCTGAGCAGTATACAGCAGGTGACTGCTTAGATCACTTATTGGCTGCAGCGGTGATGTGGTCTGCACGGGACATCACTGCGGCACCCCAGAAAACAAAGGCGGAGAGAAATGGAGTACAGCGCAAGACGACTAGGTGGGGAGAAAAACAGTGCGACTTCTTTTGTTATTTTATCACACTTCTGTCACCTCAAACTCTCATAAATCCATCTGCCATGGTAGATGTGCACGTGTCAGCACATTCTAACGCTTGCTTTCATATCGATCCATTCCCGTAATTCACAGAAATTTGCCTTTTAATAAAAGGCAAATTAGCCCCTTGGTGCAATGCGGGTTGTTGACTTTGCACCTCATTGCACCCAGAGGCTCTGCTCATTCTCTTCCAGGCCAAGCTCCCACCACTAGAATGGAAAGGGCCAGACAATGCGGATGTACTCCCTTAAATTTATCTGTAATTACTTCTTGGTGTCATTTTATTACTTACAAAACCATGAAAAGTCACTCACCACTATAACAGATTTTGCTTGATCACAGCTTTGGAAACTTCCATAAAGCACAGATCGCCGTCCCTAAAGACAAAATATTTTTTTCGTTATTTTCATCAATATATTCCTGCTAAACGTGAAGTGTGTGAAGAAAACCAAGTACTCACATCTCGATCCACAGTTGTTGCAAAACTAATGGCTTCCTTCTGGCTACAATTCACAGCTTTCTGCAGGGTGTAGATAACCTGCTCATAGGTATGGACTTCATCATTAAAAAGCATGCAGAAATAATTGTCTTCTTTCTCCCTGTAGCAGACAGAAAACAATATATTACCGTACACAGTGCCGAATTGCTGCATTTATAACTATTATAACAAATTATACATTCGATGCCACCGTCAAATTGAAATAAGTGGAAATGGAATTCTTGAAAACACCAAAGTCATCGACTTGTGCTGCCGGGCACTCGCTGTGCAGGGGAACCGCAACACAGATACGGGCGCGTCAGCTACAATGTCATACATAGCCTGGATGTTTTTTTATGGGGATCTTTATTCATCTTCTAGCAAAGAAACACCTTCATTTGACACTTGATGCATTGGCTCTGAGCAGGAATAAGAACTGACTTTTCATTACACATTTGATTAGCGCTCCACTTAATATGCAGTTCTTAAAATAAAATATAGTAATCTGCTTCTTCACTTTACACATATATTATTGCTGATGTAACCAGTGGCAGTATGTGGTATACAAATGGCTTGACCACAATTTCCTAACAAACAATCCTTCTGAGATCAAAAATATTTTAATAATTCAAACCCTTAAACCACCCTTAACCCAACCTATTTGCGATGTGTCTCTTGGGGTACGGGACTTGCTTTGGAGAGGAACAGAGTTCAAGGAGTTATCAAATACAACTATGGTACCCAGTCCTCCCAGGTTGACCATATCCTCTTCCATTTTTACCCCCCAATAGCTCTTTGTTTGTATAGGGTTTTTTCATACCGCTTAACTTTTTTCACCAAACTCACCCACGCAGTTAAGTTTGGGGAGTTTCGTGAGAAACCATTGCAATCAGAAGACGAGCCAAAAAAGGAGTTTTTTTTGTGAAACTCACCTGTAAAACCTTTTTCTCGTCTTTTCCATTGGGGGACACAGACCATGGGTATAGCTTAGAGGTATTAGTAGGAGGGACACTATGCAAATACAAAAGAGCTCCTCCTCCTCGGGCTATACCCCCCGACTCCACCAGGAGGAACTCAGGCGTTGCACAAGCAGTAGGAGAAGGAGCAAGAAAAAAAATTATGGAAACCATCGGACCAAGCCATAAGGTCCAACCATAAACAGAAACTGAACTGAAGACCCCTCCTGCAACAGGCAGAATGGGTGGGAGCTGTGTCCCCCAATGGAAAAGACGAGAAAAAGATTTTACAGGTGAGTTTCACAAAAAATCTCCTTTTCTCATACTTTTTTCCATTGGGGGACACAGACCATGGGACGTCCTAAAGCAGTCCATGGGGTGGGGAAAAAATATCAGCACCACCAGGAGGAACGTCCAACGGTCAAACAGGAACCACAGCCTGCAAGACCCTGCGGCCAAAGATCGCATCAGCCGAAGCCAGTGAATGCAACTGATAAAACTTTGTAAAAGGTATGTAAGGACGACCAGGTGGCCGCCTTACACAGCTGAGACGCAGAGGCACAATTGCGTCTTGCCCAGGAAGCCCCCACCGCCCTAGTGGAGTGAGCGGCAATCCTAGCCGGGGGAACTCTACAACGAGCGCGATAAGCCGCAAAAATAGCCGAGCGGATCCAGTGCGCCACAGAGACCTTGGAGGCCACCAGACACTTGCGAGGCCCCTCGGGAATCACAAATAGGGAATCTGAACGGCGGACGGAAGCAGTAGCCGCGAGATACACCTTCAGGGCCGTACAACATCCAGGGAATGCAGAGTGCGTTCCTTGGGGTTAGCCGGAGAAGGGCAAAAGGAAGGCAGGACAAGATCCTCATTAAGGTGGAAGGGAGAGACCACCTTGGGCAAAAAGGAGGGGACTAGACTGAGCACAACCTTATCCTGGCGGAAAACCAGAAAAGGCTCCTGACAGGAAAGAGCGGCCAGCTCCGACACCCGTCTGATGGAAGTTATGGCCACAAGGAAGACCACTTTCCAGGTGAGAACAGTCAGAGAGACCTCCCTCAAAGGTTCAAAGGGGGCCGACTGCAGAGCGCGCAGGACCAAATTGAGATCCCAAGGAGGCAAAGGGGGAACATACGGAGGAACCGAATGTGCCACCCCCCTGAAGAAAGGTCTTCACAGGACCCATAAGAGCAAGGGTCTGACCTTTCAGGGAACTAAGCGACAGTCCCTTCTCAAGCCCGGACTGAAGAAAAGACAGCACCAGCGGGATGGAAAAGCGAAGGGGAGGGAACCCCGAACCCTCAGAAAAGGACAGGAAGGCCTTCCAGGTACGATAGTAAATCCGGGAGGAAGAAGACTTCCTCGCTCTGATCATGGTCCTAATCACTGAATCCGAGAACCCCCTCTTCTTCAGGGTGGCGGTTTCAACAGCCACGCCGTTAAACGAAGAGACCGTAAATTCTGGTGGAAGAGCGGGCCCTGAGACAGTAGGTCCTGTCTGTCGGGAAGAGGCCATGGGGCGTCCGCCAGCATTCGAGCCACGTTCGTAAACCATGCGCGGCGAGGCCACTCTGGGGCGATGAGAACGGTCGGGATCCCTTCCAACTCGATCTTGCGTAGAACCTTTGGTAGGAGAGGAAATGGAGGGAAGACAGAGGAGGCTGAAGTCCTGCCACGGAGACACCAGCGCGTCCACTCCGTACGCCTTCGGATATCGGGCGCGAGCCAGGAACACTGGGAGCTTGCTGCTTAGCCTGGACGCCATCAAGTCCACATCCGGACGGCCCCATCTGTGGCAGATTTCTTCGAACACTTCTGAATGCAGAGACCACTCGCCTGGATCCACCTTGTTGCGGCTTAGAAAGTCCGCTGTCCAGTTGTCCACTCCTGGAATGTAAACTGCTGACAACACCGGAACGTGCGACTCCGCCCACGTCAAAACTCTCGTCACCTCCTGCATCACCATCCGGGTGCGGGTCCCGCCCTGATGGTTGATGTAGGCCACGGCCGTGGCATTGTCCGATTGAATCCTCACCGGGAGGCCCGCAAGGAGAGGGGTTGGAAGGAAGAGAATCCCCTTGGAGATTAAAGGCGTCACGGACAGCCGCTACTAGATCAGCCACCATGGTGGAGAGCTTTGGCGGAAGGTCCCGCTCCGTGACAATTTCCCTTCAGACCTGCGCTCCCTAGGGGGGAGAGGAGTCTGAGCATGTTTCTAGCCGAGGGGGAAAAGCGGAGTCATCCGAGGAGAGATGCTGTCGCTCACGCTGCCTCTTAGTAGTCAGGCGTCTTCTGCGGGAACCACTGTGAGGGGACGGACTGGTTGGCACCGCAGGATTGGAAACGGACATACGTTCCACAAAAGACATGGCTGCCTTGGCGAACAGGGCCAAATCAGCGGCCGCGCTGGACATGGCAGATGCCCAAGCGTGGGCCGCAGGCTCCGCAGTGACCGGGGGGCTGACTTTATACTTATCTGCTCCTGCAGATCTTCTCCCTCGACTCCAGGACCAGCAGGGATGCACCTCATCAGACTTCTGACTCCTTGCCCAGGAGTGCAGCAGCAGGTGACCCAGGAGCTGGTGGGATGCCGGAGCTAACAGGTCGAGCCCGGATCCACTTGCCTTCTTGGGGGGATAATGGAGGCAGCCTGGCAACGTCCAACAGACGACAGTGGGCACTCAATGGGGGACCAGGAAGGCGCAATGCCGACCTGCGTCCCCAGCTGGAAGAAAAATAACAAAAGGGAGACGAATGAAAAAGTGTCAACCTCCTTCACCAGACACTAAGCAAAGACTGAGTTCCTCCTGGTGGAGTCGGGGGTATAGCCCGAGGAGGAGGAGCTCTTTTGTATTTGCATAGTGTCCCTCCTACTAATACCTCTAAGCTATACCCATGGTCTGTGTTCCCCAATGGAAAAAAAGTACGAGAAACAATATTCTGGTGAGAAGTACCCTAGAAGCTTTTTAGGCCGATCTTTGATAGCCCTTGCGCTGCCAGAGGAAGTGGATAAGTTTTGACAAAGCACGGGCCTAGTTCTAAATTAGGCACACCTCTGCGACAAGAGTAAACACTACTCCAACTGGAGTAGTTGTTTCCAAGCGTTAATGTTAGTACATTTTTTGCGGCTTATGTCTCGGCCTCCGCCACTCCTAAGTGGCGAGCACGGTGCAAAAATGACCATGAGACAAAATATTATTACAGAGGCTTGTGGAAGTTGCAAGATTGGTTCTTAAGACCTTTTTATTTTGTACACCAAAAACTGGTGTGGTGCCGATGGTAAATGACCTCCTATGGCCCCTTTCACACGGGCGAGTTTTCCGTGCGGGTGCGATGTGTGCGGTGAACGTATTGCACCTGCACTGAATCCCGACCCATTCATTTCTATGGGGCTGTGCACATGAGCGGTGATTTTCACGCATCACTTGTGCGTTCAGTGAAAATCGCAGCATGCTCTATATTGTGCGATTTTCACGCGACGCAGGCCCCATAGAAGTGAATAGGGGTGCGTGAAAATCGCATAGCATCCGCAATCAAGTGCGGATGCGTTGCGATTTTCACTCATGGTTGCTAGGTGACAGTCTATTCACTGTATTATTTTCCCTTATAACATGGTTATAAGGGAAAATAATAGCATTCTGAATACAGAATGCATAGTATAATAGGGCTGGAGGGGTTAAAATAAAAATAAAGTTAACTCACCTTCTCCTCTTGATCGCGTAGGTCCCGGTCTCTCTACTTCTTGAATGAGCTGTGGGCTAAAGGACCTGTGGTGATGTCAGATCACATGCTCCATCACCACGGTGATGGACCATGTGATTGGAGCATGTGATCTGACATCACCACAGGTCATTTAGCCCACAGCTCATTCAAGAAGTAAAGAGACCGGGAACTACGCGATCAAGAGAAGAAGGTGAGTTAACTTTTTTTTTTATTTTTTTTTAACCCCTCCAGCCCTATTATACTATGCATTCTGTATTCAGAATGCTATTATTTTCCCTTATAACCATGTTATAAGGGAAAATAATACAATCTTCAGAACATCAATCCCAAGCCCGAACTTCTGTGAAGAAGTTCGGGTTTGGGTACCAAACATGCGCGATTTTTCTCACGTGAGTGCAAAACGCATTACAATGTTTTGCACTCACGCGGAAAAATCGCGCATTTTTCCGCAACGCACCCGCCTCTTATCCGGGCCAAAAATAAGGCGCCCGTGTGAAAGAGGCCTATGAGTTTTCCTTTCATACGCGCTCTGGTATGGAACAGCCTGCTATGCCCTACATAATTCAATACTTACGTATGCTCCAATCCTGGAGGCAGCTCATTATCCTTTTCCCATGTGAGTATGTCCACTGTGTATTGAAACATGATAGCAAAAATGTTGTACGCCCGTGCCACCATATCATCTGACAAGTTAATAAGAGGATCCTGGAAGAAAAAAAAGGAAAGCGCAAACAAATATTATCAAAGTGTAATAGAGTTTGAGTGATAAATGTTCCAGGAGATTAGATGCATATAAAAGAACGATAAATAATGGAAATACAGTACCATGAAGTTAAATACAATGAAGCTGGTTTGGACGAACAGCTAGGGAGCTGAGTTTAGGTGTAAACGGACGGACTACCATATTACGTCCATTTGCCCACATGAAAAAAAGATTTCTTGAGCAGAACAACCCCTCAAATGTATGTAAGCAACACGCAGTGCAAAGTAAAGTAAGTGTCTTCCAACAATAGACATTTATGACATACCCAATGGATGCAGCTGCCACTAGAGGGAGTTAAAGACATTCATACAACTTCAACTGAATTAGATGGTAAATTCGGCTTTGGTAATGCACTCTGAAAACTATGCAAGAAGTCTGTACTGCAAAAAGTGCAACCGTACCCTGTGTATTCTGGCACATGTGGGACTGGTCTGTTTTAGGCCTTAGGTTACGTGAACCTTCGGGGACATTTTTTTTTTTATAATTGCACTTTACTTATTTTGGACTTAATTAAAAATTTTCAGCCATTTCTGAGAATCAGAGGTTAAAATCAGTCTGTTTGCAAGCTGTTCTTTGAAACCCGTCATCTGATGGCTCATGTGTAGCTCTTATATGATCTCTTGGCCTCAAACACTTATTTAATCCATATTCTTATGAGTTTGATAAGAATTGAGCTATAATGAGTGTTGAAGAGGACAGGAGATCAGAGGTAAGAGCTACACGAGCCATCAGTTGACGGGATTCAAAGAAAACAGAGTGACAGCTTGCAAATAGACTGATTTTTAACCCCTGCAGCTCAGAAACGGCTGAACATTTTTAATGAACACCAATTAGAAAAATTATTTTTCGCCTAAAATAAGGAAAATGCATTAGACAAATTTCTCCGAAGGTGACCATAGATGGCCTTTAAGGTGCAAAGCAATTATTTTGCTTTTTACAATTGAATTCCAAGTTATAACTTTTCCATTGGTAAAGCTGTATGACTTTTTGCTTTTTTTGAAGGACCAGTTGCATTTTTCAATGCCACCATTCTGATGTTCATATACTTTATTGATGAGCATTTAGTCATTGTATTGTTGAGGGGAGGGTGCAAATGGTATGAAGTGTTAAGGGGTTAATATAAATAGTTTTTATGGATTTTTTGAGAAAGCATGAGCCAGTACCATTTTTTTCTACTCTTTAACAACTGTCAGTTTCTAAGTGTAATCACAAGCCTGAACAATGCCACGCCAATAAAGGGGTATATCTAAAGAATATGCCACAAAGCACCGACAGATAAAAGATCCCACTTCTGGGACCTGCACCTATCAGGAGAATTGGTTCCCCTAATATTGCTCCCAAAGTCTATGCACAGTCTAGAAGTATGAAACCCACTTGATGTGCACACTATGGTGGTAAAGCAAAGACCACGACAGTAAAGAATCAGCAGCGAATCAAGACGAGCCGTCCTTACCTCCGTTTCATTTTCAGAAATGTTAAGGCCATGCTTCTGGCAGTAGGGTCCTTCTTTCCATGCTTCAGCATCTCCACAGTCACAGAAGCCGCCTCCTCCTGATGTGGTCATCTGAGACATAAGGGAACAAAGTCTACATCAGAATTGCGCAAATTGAGAGACAAATTGTAAAGCGGCGCTGTGGCCCCTTTAAATTGAGTCTGCCACCAGCAAAATGACTTTTAAACCAAGCATGCCTCTTTGCAGTGTTCGCTTACCTGATTAAACGCTATCTTTCGGTATTTAATCAGTGGCTGCACTGTTGATAAATCTACCTTTTAATGGGTATGCAGATAAGCTGGTAAGCGCACTGAGAGCATGCCCAACCCCCTTATTCCTCACTAAACCTAGGTAATGCATAAAAACAAACCAGTTCTGCCTCCCTCGTCCTCTCCGTTGATTCTATTTTGCTCTTCATTACAGGGAACATGGAGAAATATATATATATATATATATATATATATAAAGAAATCATCTTCATGTGTCCCAGGAGCTTAGCCAGGCCTCCCTGCCCTGTTTCTGGCTGTAAGACAACTGGCTGCAGCAGAAGCCTCCCCCGCTCTCCGCCCTGTCTACAGTAGGGCAAAACACACTGTTATATCCCCTAGATAGCCCACTCCACACACAGTTATACCTCTAGTTGTCCCCACACCTCACAGTTATGATCCTTTAGATGCCCCCTCAAGGACGGAGAAAAAGTTGTAAGCGCGTTATGCAAGTGTCAGCAACAGGTAATTACGGTCTGCCACTTGAGTACCCCGCTGTAGACTGAAACAATAGGGGAGGGGGCAAGAATATCTCCTGTTTACTTGTACGGCTCATTTCTAGGTTTAGTGTTGCTTTAAAAGGGGTTCTTCACGACCTAATCGATGGCCTGTCCTGTGGCAATGTCCCTTTGCAGTACCAGCCGCCAAGCCACACCCTTATGGAATAAAATACAAGCTACTAACCCTGTATCGGTGCTCTCTGTGGACACTTCCCAGAAAACACTCCATGCACAAGACGCATGTTGGATCCACTGCACAATCTCTGTCAAGAAACAAAAATAACAAGCAATAAGTATACAAACACGACATCAATACAATTAACAGGCAAAGTATATACTCCCCTGATGGCAAGAAAGCCATACAATAATTAAAGGAGAATCCCCAGAAACTTACTGCATACTTACACGACTCACACCGATCTCCCCGATCCCTGTCTTTACGGCTGTGGAGGCAGCCATATCCATGAATGGGAAAGAGAAACCAAGCATGTTCACCCATATCTGTGACCCCCATAGAAAAGAATGGAGAGGGCCGAATACAAGCACAGCCACCTCTCCATCCATTCTCAGCTGCCACCTTACCAGGATGTGTGTCCTCCTGGCCTCCATCGGGCCACAATACCATGTGGTTCACTTTTTTTTTTCTTTTAACCTTGCGGCACGTGAATGACATCTGGCACTGTATATCGAAACAATGGCGTATGACGGAGCCTTCCAGCCGAGGTGTACAAAGGTGAACAGATTGCCAAGGTCACTGTATCCTGCACTGCCGGACCCCCATTATCTGTCACATATACTGATCAATATCACATGTACGTGTCAGCTTGCCGCGCTACACAAATACTGAGCGGTATGTTGATGGATTGAGTTGTCAAGCATCACAGAAACATGGAAGAAAAAGACCACATGGTCCATCAAGCCTGCCCTTATAGCATTCCTCACCTTAGGACAGACGTGTGTTTATCAGGCAGGTTTAACTCCTCTTGGGCTACATGCACACGACCGTATGTGTTTTGCGGTCCGCAAAAAAAAAACAAAAAAAACAGATGACATCCGTATACCATCAGTTTTTTTTGGCGGATCCATTGTAACAATGCCCAAAATGGACAAGAATAGGACATGTTCTATTTCTTTTGCGGGGCTACGGAACGGACATACTGATGCGGGTACCACACTGTGTGCGGTCCCCATTTTTTGCGGACCCATTAAAATGAATGGCTCCGGATCCTATCCGCAAAAAAACTGAACGGAAACAGAGTACGTTCGTGTGCATGTAGCCTTACTGTCGGTTTCCTAACCACCTCTGCTGGCAGGTTGTTTCTAGCCTCAACTACTCTTTCAGTGTAAATATATTTCCTGACATTGGCTCTTATTGCCCCCGGACGATCTGGCAGAACATAAAGACAGATCTCAATAGAGGTAATTTTGGAGGCTGCTATTTTCTCAAGCTGATCGGGGCCAGATAAGGTGAGTGACATAAATATGTGACGGGAAGCTACGCTCGCTCTTCACACCAAACTGTAAATTAGGTCATAGTTAAAGCCTGCTTTGAGTCGACTTCCTGTTTGTCAGCAAACAAGCCTTAACGATCAACAAGAAAAAAAAAAAATTACAAGGAGGTGGGGAGTGTTGTCTTTAAGACAAGCCTTATATCACTGTTCAGCTCTACTAAGGCTGCCCATACAAGTTAGAGAGCATGCATCTGAGAGCTATCTCAACTCCCCATAAGCATGCATGCTCAGCTCATCCGAGCATGCAAGTATCCTGAAAGGGGAGAGGGGGAGAAAGCCACTGCCAGTCTCTGGCTTATCGCCCTGAGAAATAAAGGATCCTCATCTCAAATGAAATCTACCACTGAGTGTGTGTCACGGGGCCTCATACGCATTACGTGGTCGTCAGGTTCGGTGGCCTAAGTTTATTTAATGTGTGTGGCCAGCTTTAGGCTGGGGCTACAGATCTGTGACCGGCATCTATTTCCAGATGATTCAGCAGCAATATCTTTGGTATTGGGACGGCCTGACTGTCCCACTGAAACCAGGATTGGGCATCTCCGATATTAACCCTGTGCTACAGCAGGTGATAAGTGATGCCAGAGCCGACAACAATGGCCATCTAGCAACCCATGTCCTCAGCTCTATACCCAAAATCCCAGTGACAGGTTCCCTTTAAAGGGTTATTCCCATCTTTGACATTGGGGGCATATCGGGGGGACAGCTATACTTAGAACAGAGCCCGCAGAGTGCTGGAGATGGCACCACACATGTGCGGCCGCCCTCTATTCATTTCAATGGGACTGCCGAAAATAGCTGAGAGCTGGCTGCCCCGTAGAAATGAATTTTAATGGGACTTCCGCACTCCCATACGCGGTGTGCCCCCTGGCACCTTGCAAGCTCTAAGTATAGGTGCGGGTCCCAGAGGTGAACCTATCAGACATTGGGGGCATGTCCTAGCCATTACCTGCTGTAGACATTCTGATGGTTGCCAAAATCAAAAATTTACTTTTTGGTATATCAAGTTATAGTCCTTGGGGAAAAGTATGGAATCCCAGGTTTCTACATCCATGTAAACCCACCTGCAGGAATATGTTGGTTCTCCCACTTTAAACACGCGGCCGCAGAGCTGGGACGGTTTGTTTGCTTGCTCCAGCTTCTGAATGCCAATGGCAGGATCCTCCCCGCACAGATACCACTCCAGTGCCCCCAGCAGTGTGTGCTGTGCCAACATCTCCTCGTGATCTGTGACCGGATCCGCTTGTCTGCAGTAGATTTTGGGGACATAGTAGGCGAGGTGCTGGTAGACTTCTTTGGGAAGATCCGTTGCTTGGAGCCATTTCTATTTAAAAGCAAAGAAAACCCACAGTTATAGCTTCATGCTGAAGGTGCGAATCCTCCTTTAACCCTTTTACCAATCATCCCAAATACTGCTTTCGATGAGCAAAGTAAAGTGTAAAGGAGTATTCCCATCAGGATATTTATGGTATATCAATAGGACACGCCATGAATGTCTGATAGAAGCAGGTCCCATAAGTGCTGGAAAACACATTGCACATGCGTGGCGACCTATAGAATTAGTCACCGCTACGAGACTTTAAAAAATAGCCCGTGCTCGCCTATCACAGCAAAGAACTGAGAAAGTCGTGCAATCGCAATGTGCTCTCCATTCAGTGGGCCCATGTCCTTCCATAGTCAGGCCCACACCTATTGGGGATATTATGGCATATACTAGATATATACTATAGATAAATTACCGGTATCAATACATGTCCAGATAGGAATTTCCCTTGTTTAATATCCCCCACCAATAAAAACTATGTGCTGGCACCTAACGGTCAGACGCACCTACAAGCGAACAGGTGACAATTATACTGGTACAGCCACGAAAATGCCTGCCTGCACTTAAAAGGGTTTTCCGACATTTTAATACTGATTACCTATTATCAGTAACTGATTGGTGGGGTGCGATACCTGGGACCCCCGCCGATGAGATGTTTCAGAAGTCGCCAGAGCTCCTGTGAGTGCTGCTGCTGACTTCTTGCAGCTTACCAAGCGCAGCGCAAAACGTTGTATAATATCATATGACTCCATTTTTGAGGCAATTGCCACATAACAATTATGCCTAAGGGTCCATTCACATGTCTGGATGTGTTTTGAGAATCAGCAAAACACGGACACCGGCAATGTGCATTCCGCATTTTGCTGAACGCACATTGCCGGCACTCTTACAGAAAATGCCTTTTCTTGTCCGCATGTTCTATTTTTTTGCGGAACAGAAGTGCGGATCCGAAAAGGAGGATGCAGACAGCACATTGCAGCCCCATTGAAAATGAATGGGTCCGCACCTGTTCCGCAAAATTGCGGAACGGATGCAGACCCATTTTGCGGATGTGTGAATGGACCCTTAGAGCTGTGATGGCTAACCTCTGACGATCCAGCTGTGGTAAAACGACAACTCCCAAGATGCACACTTGCTTGGCTATTCTCAGAACTCCATAGAAACAAATGGAGCATGCTGGGAGTTGTAGTTTCTCCACAGCTGGAGTGCCGAAGGTGAGCCATCGCTGTTCTGTGCTTAGTATCGCAGCTCAGGCCCATTAACTTCTATGAGGCTGAGCTATGCCTAGGCCACGTGACTTATGACTGTGTCATAGGTGCAACAGACTGATGGGTCCTACAGGGGGTGGCCACGCTGTTACAATATATAACCAAATTTTTCAAGGGTCGTACGACCTAAGCGTGGCTTGAACCACCCACTGACTAATTTTTTATTTTAAGTGCATAAAACTTGTATCTTTATTGTTACTATTTAAAATTGAACTCTGGATTTTCTTAAAATTCCTCAGAATGAGCGGTGAGACTGTTATATATATTTATGTGCCCCTCTTGGTATATGTCACTGGATGGGATAGCTCCTGATATTCTTCTCAGGGCTTGCCCAAATCCCTAAATCTTTATGGCAACTTTATATTTAGTTGCTACTAAATCTCTACTATGAGGGCTCAACTCAGCTCAATCCGATTCTAAAATGTGTGCTCCCGCTTCCCTACATGTTTCGCCGAGCCTTCGGCGTCCTCAGGGGATATGCATATCCCCTGAGGACGCCGAAGGCTCGGCGAAACATGTAGGGAAGCGGGAGCACACATTTTAGAATCGGATTGAGCTGAGTTGAGCCCTCATAGTAGAGATTTAGTAGCAACTAAATATAAAGTTGCCATAAAGATTTAGGGATTTGGGCAAGCCCTGAGAAGAATATCAGGAGCTATCCCATCCAGTGACATATACCAAGAGGGGCACATAAATATATATAACAGTCTCACCGCTCATTCTGAGGAATTTTAAGAAAATCCAGAGTTCAATTTTAAATAGTAACAATAAAGATACAAGTTTTATGCACTTAAAATAAAAAATTAGTCAGTGGGTGGTTCAAGCCACGCTTAGGTCGTACGACCCTTGAAAAATTTGGTTATGACTGTGTCGTCACTGGTCTAGCAAAACCTGGAGAAGGACACGGCTCTCTCAGGAGTGCCGGGCCTTCTGAAACAGCTGATTGGCGACAGTGCCGGGCGTCGGACCCCATCGATCAGATAATGATGACCTATCCTGAGCATAGGTCATCAGTATTAAAATGTCGGAAAACTCCTTTAAAAGCTATTTAAAGCAATTCTTTTTTTTTTTATTGTTACAGTTCATTCATTTTGGGCTAAAAAAAATGTTGTTGGTCTTTATTAAAATTTTTCAACAATTTTTGCACTACATGGTTACTCTTCAGTCTATCTGCACATTTATATACAGAGTATCTTACACGTTCACACAACCTTCAGGTTGCTTTTCCGACAGCTGGATGTACAGTCCTTATCTCTGTGCTTCTGATACCCTTTTAAATGAGTGTTAATAAGCTAACTGTCATATATACAGGGAGTGCAGAATTATTAGGCAAGTTGTATTTTTGAGGATTAATTTTATTATTGAACAACAACCATGTTCTCAATGAACCCAAAAAACTCATTAATATCAAAGCTGAATATTTTTGGAAGTAGTTTTTAGTTTGTTTTTAGTTTTAGCTATTTTAGGGGGATATCTGTGTGTGCAGGTGACTATTACTGTACATAATTATTAGGCAACTTAACAAAAAACAAATATATACCCATTTCAATTATTTATTTTTACCAGTGAAACCAATATAACATCTCAACATTCACAAATATACATTTCTGACATTCAATAACAAAACAAAAACAAATCAGTGACCAATATAGCCACCTTTCTTTGCAAGGACACTCAAAAGCCTGCCATCCATGGATTCTGTCAGTGTTTTGATCTGTTCACCATCAACATTGCGTGCAGCAGCAACCACAGCCTCCCAGACACTGTTCAGAGAGGTGTACTGTTTTCCCTCCTTGTAAATCTCACATTTGATGATGGACCACAGGTTCTCAATGGGGTTCAGATCAGGTGAACAAGGAGGCCATGTCATTAGATTTTCTTCTTTTATACCCTTTCTTGCCAGCCACGTTGTGGAGTACTTGGACGCGTGTGATGGAGCATTGTCCTGCATGAAAATCATGTTTTTCTTACCTTGCAGACTTCTTCCTGTACCACTGCTTGAAGAAGGTGTCTTCCAGAAACTGGCAGTAGGACTGGGAGTTGAGCTTGACTCCATCCTCAACCCAAAAAGGCCCCACAAGCTCATCTTTGATGATACCAGCCCAAACCAGTACTCCACCTCCACCTTGCTGGCGTCTGAGTCGGACTGGAGCTCTCTGCCCTTTACCAATCCAGCCATCTGGCCCATCAAGACTCACTCTCATTTCATCAGTCCATAAAACCTTAGAAAAATCAGTCTTGAGATATTTCTTGGCCCAGTCTTGACGTTTCAGCTTGTGTGTCTTGTTCAGTGGTGGTCGTCTTTCAGCCTTTCTTACCTTGGCCATGTCTCTGAGTATTGCACACCTTGTGCTTTTGGGCACTCCAGTGATGTTGCAGCTTTGAAATATGGCCAAACTGGTGGCAAGTGGCATCTTGGCAGCTGCACGCTTGACTTTTCTCAGTTCATAGGCACTTATTTTGCGCCTTAGTTTTTCCACACGCTTCTTGCGACCCTGTTGACTATTTTGAATGAAACGCTTGATTGTTCGATGATCACGCTTCAGAAGCTTTGCAATTTTAAGAGTGCTGCATCCCTCTGCAAGATATCTCACTATTTTTGACTTTTCTGAGCCTGTCAAGTCCTTCTTTTGACCCATTTTGCCAAAGGAAAGGAAGTTGCCTAATAATTATGCACACCTGATATAGGGTGTTGATGTCATTAGACCACACCCCTTCTCATTACAGAGATGCACATCACCTAATATGCTTAATTGGTAGTAGGCTTTCGAGCCTATACAGCTTGGAGTAAGACAACATGCATAAAGAGGATGATGTGGTCAAAATACTCATTTGCCTAATAATTCTGCACGTAGTGTATATATATATTTTTTTTATTTGTTAGTTGATTAAAGCTAGGCATGTATGCCTGAGTTGGTCTGTTAATGATGGTCAAAAGATCTGTAATAACCTTAGAATAACAGCTTTCATTAATGTCCCCTGTCCCTTTCCACTAGTCTCTTAAAAGACCGTTGCTAGGGCTTTTCTGTCTTCCCTTCAGTGTAAACAGAAGACAGAGGGGCGGTCCTACACACTGCATTAGGCTTCCGAGTGCGGGGGCGTGTCTCTCAGTAATTCAATCTAATTGGCTGGCAGCGAGCTACTGACTACAGCAAGTGTGTATGGGAAGTGAGGGAAAGCAGATTTGTCCTCAGAGAACTGTCAAAGGAGCCATCTTGAGAAGGTCCACATATTGTAGGGTTCAAAACAGCTGTAACTAAGGGTACTTTCACACTTGCGGCAGAGGATTTCGGCACCCCGGACGCAAATGGATGGCATTTGTCAGACGGATCCGAATGCGGATCCGTCTGAAAAATGCATTGAAATACCGGATCAGTCTATTCGGTGTCATCTGGAAAAAACGGATCCAGTATTTCTTTTTTTCACAGATTTAAAGGTCTGCGCATGCGCAAGTGTTCAGGATTTTTGGCCGGAGAGAAAAATACAGCATGCTGCAGTTTTTTCTCCGGCCAAAAAATGTAAGAGAGACTGAACTGATGCATCTTGATGCATACTGAACGGAATGCTCTCTATTCAGAATGCATTAGGATAAAACTGATCAGTTTTTTTCCAGTACTGAGCTCCTAGAACGGAACTCAATACTGGAAAAGAAAAACACTATTGTGAAGGTACCCTAAGGGAAAATCTCAAGGAAAACCGTGCTATGCGAAGAAGCTAAACATAGCTTTATCCATAATGCTGATGCAGCAGGAACATATGTTAAAATATATTATTTTTCATGAAAAGATGAGTTACACTTTTAATCCATATTGTTATCAGTTTGATATGAAGTTAGCTATAATGAGAGTTTATGAGCTGTCAGGAGTTTAGAGATAAGGGCCATACATCCAGCTGCCAGCTCAGTGTGAATCAGAAAGTAATACAATCTGATATAGGCTAAAACTTAACCATGAAGGACAAAAATTGTTGAAAATTTTTAATAAAAACCAATTGAAAAAAAAAAAACATTTTTAGCCTAAAATGAGTAGAATGCAATCATAGGGGCAAAGATACATACACATGATAAATTGGAGCTACATCATACCTGCAATCAAGGAGAAAGATATATATCTATGTGAAGTAAAGCTACATATTAAAGCAGTATACCAGTCACTAATTAAAGGGGTTGTCCAGGTTCAGAGCTCAACCCGGACATAACCCCTTCTTCACGCAGGCAGCTCCTTTGAGCACAGCACCGGAGCATTTCATGCTCTCCCTTACCCTGCGCTAAATCGAGCAGGACAGGGGCTTTTTTTTTTACCAGATCCAGTGACATACTGGGTTTTACCATGGGAATGCTAGGTGAAGGCTTCCGCCCAGCAGTGTCACTAACTTTAGCGCTGCCCTAGCCTGTAAATCTGCTAGGGCATCGCTAAAGCCTACCCGTTCGTGCCGGTGATGTCACTGGCTACACTGCTAGGTGGAAGTCTCTGCCTAGCAGTGTAAAAATATAAACAAAACAGCCCTTGTCCTGCGCAATGCAACGCAGTGCAAGGAAGAGCATCGGAGCATGAAATGCCCCGACAGTCCACTCAAAGGGGCTATGTCCGGGTTCAGCTCTCAATCTGGGGACCCCCCACCCCTTTTTCTATTTTTGCCTATCCATAGGCTGTGACCACTGGGACCCCCATCATTTGCTAGAAAATAAAATGCCAGCAGCAAGTCTCTGGTGAGAAGGAGCTGTATGGTGGCCAAGCATGTGCACTGCCTCCCATACAATTCTATAGGCGATGTCTGTTTTAAAAACTAGGGGGGTCATTTATTAAGACCGGCGTTTTAGATGCAGGTCTTAATACCCCTTCCACGCCACTTTTTTTTCAACTTGCCATAAGCAGGGAAAAGTCGCAGACTGTGGTGCAATTAACTTTTGCGCTGCAATATGCACCAGATATATGCAAAAAATTTGCATATATATCTCTTAGCCGCTGATGTTCCAGTGCCGGATACATGCTGTCCGCACAGCTCCAGAGGCGGATAGCACTTTGTCTTTGCAGCCATTATTAATATCTGCTCCGGATGACACAGAGGAATTACCTCCTCAGTAGAAACGCGTTGAGCAGCTATTAGGTTCACAAGCTGAGCCTCCAACCATATTTACCTACTACATTACTTGTTATATATGCTCTATAACTTATTCGATTCTTGTATACGTCAGATCTGTTTACACCATGTTTGATGACTACTTTTTCTCCAATATATGCTCAGTAATTTATTCGGCCCTTGTATACATTGGATAATGGGCATACTCCTGCCCATCCTGTATACATGTTTGCTTTATTGATGTAATGGATTATGCACATGTGTCCTATTCATTTTTTATCCTATATTATTCTCTATATACATCCAGGGACTCATAATATCTATGTTATTTTGCCTTAGATAATAGACCGCCGAGGAAGGGCATGATAGGCCGAAAGGTCCGGTCACCTAAACTAACACTTATAATCAATTGCGCTTCAGAGATATTACTGGATCATGGATTTTGTATGATGTAGCATGAATAAATGCCATGAACTGCAGACAAGCGCCGTGGGCTGTGATTTTCTACTACTGCACCCTAGCCTGCATTTGACGCTTTAGGTGGGCTGTACTGCCCCAGATTTTAGTATTGAATCCACAATAAAGTTCGTTTTTGTTTTATTTTAACGTTCATTACCAGGCTGAGAATTAATGACAATTGTAAACGTCTACTTTTTACACCGATTTAACCGGTTAGTTAATATACATACTCAATACAAACAATTGCAATAAGCATGAGGAAGATGAGTTACAGACTGGTACAGAAGGAGAGAAGGCCCTGCCCACGAGGACTCAAACTACGAGGTATGGAGGAAGGACACAGTAGGTGCGGGTAAGGCTGGTCATGGCGGTATAGAGGCAGCAGGGTCACTGGGTGTAGGCTTGTCTGAAGAGGTGGGTTTTCAGGTTTCTTTGGAAGGACTACACTGTAGGTGAGAGTCTGATATGTTGAGGTAGCGAGTTCTTAAGTGTGGGGGATTCACAGAAGAAATCTTGGAAGTGATTGTGGGAAGAGGAGAGAAGGAGGTCTTGTGAGGATCCGAGATTCCGTGTGGGAACGTAGCTTGGTGATGTATGGAGGGGACAGGTTGTAGACAGCCTTAGGGCTCATGCACACAAACGCAATACGAACACGGCCGGGAGCCCTTATATGCATTTGTTAGTATTTTAAACTGAATTCACTGGGCAATGGGGAGTCAGTGAAGGGATTGGCAGAGGGGAGAGGCAGAGGAGTAACAGGGTGAGAGGAGGATTAGTTGGGCAGCAGAGTTAAGGATTGGAGGGTTGCGAAAGTGCTAGACGGAAGGCCACAGAGGAGGAAGTTACAGTAGTCTAGGCAGGAAACGACGAGGGCATATTCAAGCATCTTTGCAGAATCCTGGCTGAGGAATATCAGCGCAGATAGTCGTAGACTGTTAAAGAACAGACCCTATTGATGTCAGGAATGGTATTGATTTATTTCCAGAAGGAATAAGAGGGTTTAGGCTGAGGATCTGGCGGTGCATGGCCGTTTGCAGCGGTGTCCAGTTATGACAGATACACAACTCTGGCAGTCTGTTCCTCTGCCAGAACAGACTACAGAATGCCTAAATGGAGATGTGAACGTAGTTTAAAGGGAACCTGTCATCAACTATACGCTGACCTCACGGAGGGCAGCATAAAGTAGTGACAGAAATGCTGATGTCAGCGGTGTGTGTCACTCAGGAGCTAAAAGTAAGTGGTTGCCAAGAACCAGCATCATAATCATTGCAGCCCAGGCCTGGAAAAGAGTCACATCTAGCTGAGAAGAGTCCTGGTTATTATAATCTCCTGCTCTCCCGTCCATCTGCTGATGATTGGCAGTTCTCTCCTAGAGGGAAAGGGAGAAAACTAGGTAGAAGCCTGTCAGCCATCAGCAGGTGGGCAGGAGAGCAGGAATACCCATGACTCTTCTCAGGTGTCCGTGACTCTTTTCCAGGCCCAGTCTGCAATGATTGTGATGTTGGTTCTCGGCAACCGCTTACTTTTAACTTTTAAATGACAGACCGCTGAAATCCACTCACCTGTCTGTACTTTATACTGCCGTTAGTACGGGCAGCATAAAGTTGATGACAGGTTCCCTTTAAAAGGGATATGCTAGGACATGCCACCAATGTCTGATAGGTGGGAGTCCCACGTCTGTGACCCACACCTATTTCTAGAATGGGCCCCACAAAGTGAAAGAGGGCACACCACTACACGTGCTCACCTCCTTCCTCTTACAGAAGAGAATGAAGCGCATGCGCGGTGTGTGTTCCTTTGCTTTGGGGACCTCATTCTAAAGATAGGTGCAGGTCCCAGATCTGACACTGGTGGCACATCACTAGGTCTCAGATAACGCAACCGATTTAAGAAAAAAATGCTCTACAACTGGTATTTCAGGGGAAAAACACGCATTTACTAAGAGAGACACATCAGGAGGGATGACAAGGCATAGACTCGATAGACCCCGAGAAGTAGCCACATGTGCGCTCAGCCTCCTTTATGGTTTCCTTCCTTATTTCAGGACCAGGAACGAGTCCACCGTTGTGGTAACGCTGACCATACTGTGTGTCAGACGCAGACATAACTAGGAAGTAGCTAAAAATAGCTGTAAAGGTGGTCCGCCAGAAGAGGTTAGGGACATCCAGACGTAGGATTTTGGGCTAAGGTTTCAGCAAGGATGCAGTGTTGAATATCAAGCTGATCATCATCCATTAAAGCCTCACGCAATACTGTTCTTCTCTATCTAGTCCTATCAAGAGAATAGAGCCGTCATACTGTCACCCCAATTCTACAACTATTATAATCATGAGGACTACCCTTCAGTAAACATCACCTCACAGCAGCAGTAAACTGACAGTGGACAAAAGGATGTTTTGCCTCTGTGCATTTCATTTTCAATGGCATAGCACTGCCAAGAGGAAAAAGAAAAACTGCCAAAATTCTATTGTTATCTATGAATATTCCGTTTAAAAAAGACCCCTTTCTGAACAGCATCTCTTTAATCAAACTTTAAAGGCCATGTACACCTTTGGGGGCAATTTTTTTTTTTTTTGCATTATTGCATTATACTTATTTCTAGCTAAAAAATTTTTTTCAATTGGTCTTTATTAACAATATGTAATCCTTTTTTCTGTACAGAGCTAATATGCTATAGTAGCAGCCTATGGATTTTTTGCCTTTTCCGTCATCTGAGGAGCAGGTGGACTCTTTATCTCTGCTCTCTGACATTATAAACACTCATCAAATCTCAATCTTACTGATAAGAATGTGGCTTAAATAAGTGTTTATAACGGCTCAGTAGTTTAAGATGAGGCTTATTAGATGACCAAGTGAAAGTACCAGTCACATAGTTAGGGTACTTTCACACTTGCGGCAGAGGATTCCAGCAGGCAGTTCAGTCGCCAGAACTGCCTGCTGGATCCGGCAATCCGGACGCAAACTGATGGCATTTGTCAGACGGATCCGTGTGACAAATGCATTTAAATACTGGATTCGTCTCTCCGGTGTCATCTGGAAAAACGGATCTGGTATGAATTTTTTTGGGCATTTTTAAAGGTCTGCGCATGCACAGACCGGAAAGCCAGATCAGTTTTGCCGGAACACTTAATGCCGGCACTAATACACTTCAAAGTAAATTAATGCCGGGTCCGGCATTCCGGCAAGTGATCAGTATTTTTGGCTGGAGAGAAAACTGCGGCATGCTGTGGTATTTTGTCCGTCCCAAAAACGTAAGAGGGACTGAACTAATGCATCCTGAACGGAATGCTCTCCATTCAGAATGCATTAGGATAAAACTGATCAGTTCTTTTCCGGTAGGCCCCTAGAATGGAACTCGATGCCGGAAAACAAAACGCTAGTGTGAAATTACGCTTAGAAAAACAGTTAACCCAAAAAGTATACATAGCCTTTAAAGGGCATCTGTCAGCAGATTTGCACCTATGACACTGGCTGACCTGTTGCATGTGCACTTGGCAGCTGAAGGCATCTGTGTTGGTTCCATGTTCATATGTGTCCGCATTACTGAGAAAGATCATGTTTTACTATATGCAAATGAGCCTCTAGGAGCAATGGGGGCGTTGTCATTACACCTAGAGGCTCTGCTCTCTCTGCAACTGCCCTCTGCAATTTGACAGGGCCAGGCACAGAAAACATAATGCCTGTCCTTGTGCAGCAGTTGCAGAGAGGGCAGAGCCTCTAGGTATAATGGTAACGCCCCCGTTGCTCCTACAGGGTCATTTGCATATATTAAAACATCATTTTCCCCAGCAATATGAACATGGGACCCACACAGATGCCTTCAGCTGCCAAGCGCACATGTAACAGGCCAGCCAGTGTCATAGGGACAAACCTGCTGACTGACGCCCTTTAATGTACTAAATCAACAAGGCTGACAGATATGTGGAAGGAACGGTCTCTATGTATTCACTCGACACAGTATATGATGAAGTGAGAACTGAAGGGTTTATGACACTGGAAAAACAAGAATGCTTGTCTTTTTCTATAAGTCGTGCCTCTCCAGCCCATGGACTTTATAGGTTGTTACAGTTCAGCCCTATTCAAGTAAATGCAATACCAGACACAGTCTAGTGACAAGAGTGGCGCTGTTTCCTGGGCAGCCAGGTTTAGACGAAACCTAAAGTGTATGTGGGGCGGGGGTCACCCGACACCAGATGTGCGGAGAAAGATTGGATTCTTACGTGCTGATCCATTCTTCAGGACAGAAATAGGCATGCCACTTGGTCAAGCAACAACAGGTTGGGAAACAGAGGGAGTACACGTCCCATCCTTCTAACCGCAGCATCTGAGGGGTTAAAAGCTCCTGCTCCGTACAGTATTAGAACAACGTTTCATGCAAATCGATTCGCTCATCCCTAGTCGTAACCATGGTAACGAACAGTGTATAATGTGATGGAAAAATGAATCAAGCCAGCGAAGGCGGCAATATGGACAATCATAATACATTAGTAGGTGCCTTGTATTAACTTTCTCTACATGATGAATGCCGTTTGCTGAAGTGACAAGCCCTTTAAAGGGGTATTCTGATTACAGAACTTTATCCCCTATCCACAGGATAGGGGACAGCTATTAGATCCCAGTGGTAGGAACCCCACCAAGAACGGGGGCCCCGTCCCCCATGGAGTCCCACTGAAATGGACGGAAGGGCTGGTCGGAAATATGCGCAGCCGCTCCTTCCATTTGTATGGGATTGTCAGAGACGGGGGCGAGATCTGTACACGGCTATCACCGGAACTCCCACAGACAGCGAGTCACCCCCTATTGTCCCCACTTGGCAAAACCCCTTTAATGGCTCATGCACACAAATTTAGTCTGGCGTTTCCATGCTGCCAAAAACGGCATAACTTTTGTGCCAGCTCCCGGCGTTAGCGGAAAGTCTATGGGAAATATGAAATACAGGACTTTTTTGGCCCATGGTATATTTGCGCGTTCGGCTGCTTTCATCCATAGGTTTTTTTTCCTGGCTCCAGATGTAAGCTGAGGGTCTATAGGAAGTGCAGGACACAGGCGCTGTTCATTAGGTGGGGTTTTAGGTCTTTCTGGCTTCTGCGCCCTGGAACATATGGCCCCAGACTTACTAATGCGCATACGCCAAATATCTGTCTAACAAAGTGGACCAATTCAGCGCATCTAAGGGGTTCTACACTTTTTCCCACCATGCTAGACAAGGGGTGGTGCTTAGCGCAAAGGTTTGTGGCCTAAGAAAGAGGCGCCATTTAGTGACAAGACTGCACCACAATTCTGGTGTAAAAATTTGACTCAAAGTAAGGGCTCATTCACACGAACGTTTTTTGCGTTCCGTATAATTCTTGTCCGCAACCGCAGACAAGAATAGGACATGCTCCATATTTTTTGCGGGGCCGCGGAACGGAACAACGGATGTGGACAGCACATTGAGTGCTGTCCGCATCTTTTGCGGCCCCATTGAAGAGAATAGGTCCAAACTCGTTCCGCAAAATTGTGGAATGGATGCGGATCCATTTATATGGTCGTCCATGTGCGTTCCGCAATTTGCGGAACGGCACGGACAGCCATTAATATGTGCCTATTCTTGTCCGCAAAACCCGGACAAGAATAGGACAGGTTATATTTTTTTTGTGGACCGAGTAACGGATGCGGACAGCACACGGAGTGATGTCCGCATCTTTTGCGGCTCTATTGAAGTGAATGGGTCCGCATCCGAGCCGCCAAAACTGCACTAACTGTATTTATTTCTACGAGATTCTGAGAAGAGCAGAGCAAGTATGCATGCTGGGAGTTGTAGTATAACCGCTGAAGTACCGCAGGTTGCCCACCCCTAAGAGGACTATTTCTGTATGAGGGGCATTATGTTACATGTCCAGCAGATATATATATTATATATATATATACATATATATCTCTATCTATAGAAAAACATAGTGGCAGCACCGTCAATGGTATAAAAAGGGTGCAACTGGCCCAATGTGGATATAAGCCAATCCAAATAGATAAAAATTGCAAAAAGGGCAGCACTCCAGAAAGTAAAAGATGCAAAAAATACTTTATTTACCCAAATGGGACATGCAACGTTTCAGCTCTATGCAGGAGCCTTTCTCAAGCGATGTGTACAGACAAAATACTGAGTTTATATATCATTATACTGAGTCATATCAATTTACAAAACAGGTGTAATCAATTCATAATAAATATAACAATTTGATAAAAAGTGCAATGCATATACCGTACAAAAAATATACAGTGTAACACCAATAATCACTGATTCATGATCATATAATAAATATCCAAATGGCAAAATGTATACATGATTCTGTAGTATATAAAAATTCTTATACAAATTCATAATTATCAATCATAACATTAACGGTGCCAGCTATGATTAATAATAAAGTGCTAAGTGCTTACTACATGGTAATGCAAACGGAGGGTGAAGGAGGAAACGGAGCGTGAATGGCTGCCATGACTCGTGCGATCCGGCGTGCCTAAAGCGCAACTGCGCATGTCTGGATGACGTGTATTTCACACTTCCGGGTTACGATGTGATCACAATGCCGTGGCTGCGTACTGCGGCCCTGATGTCAAATCTGCCATTCTTACTATGGGAATAATGCAGAGTCGCATTATGTCCATGATCAAAACCCACCTATCAACTGGTCTGTGTAGTAAGCACTTAATTATTAATCATAGCTGGCACCGTTAATGTTATGATTGATAATTATGAATTTGTATAAGAATTTTTATATACTACAGAATCATGTATACATTTTGTCATTTGGATATTAATTATA
Source organism: Bufo gargarizans (assembly GCF_014858855.1). NCBI lineage: Eukaryota > Metazoa > Chordata > Amphibia > Anura > Bufonidae > Bufo > Bufo gargarizans. The sequence continues at coordinate 342,775,698 of NC_058082.1, forward strand.
TGATCATGAATCAGTGATTATTGGTGTTACACTGTATATTTTTTGTATATGCATTGCACTTTTTATCAAATTGTTCTATTTATTATGAAATGATTACACCCGTTTTGTAAATTGATATGACTCAGTATAATGATATATAAACTCAGTATTTTGTCTGTACACATCGCTTGAGAAAGGCTCCTGCATAGAGCCGAAACGTTGCATGTCCCATTTGGGTAAATAAAGTATTTTTTGCTTTTCTGGAGTGCTGCCCTTTTTTGCAAAATATTATATATAATATATATCCGGAAAAACAAGCGGCACTCCAATGGATAAAAGTAAGTGAACCTTTTATTCACCCAGGTGGTGCAACGTTTCGGCTCTAAACTTGACCCTTTTTCAAGCAAAGATACAACTCAAGGAACAGGTTGCTTGAGTTGTATCTTTGCTTGAAAATGGCTCAAGTTTAGAGCCGAAACGTTGCACCACCTGGGTGAATAAAAGGTTCACTTACTTTTATCCATTGGAGTGCCGCTCGTTTTTCCAGATTTGTTCATTGGGGTAAGAAGCCTATTCCCCTTAGGACGTGCACCCAAACTTTGTTTTTTTTTTAACCAGTGCCGCCATTTTTCTTGAAATATATATATATATATATATATATATATATATACACACACATACATACACAGTGTGTGCTGTGAGGACATATCCAGTACTGTGGCAGATACATATACACACAGTGTGTGCTGTGAGGACATATACAGGACTGTGGCGGATATATACATATGCACAGTGTGTGTGCGGTGAGGACATATACAGGACTGTGGCGGATATATATATATATATATATGCACAGTGTGTGCGCTGTGAGGACATATACAGGACTGTGGCGGATATATATATGCACAGTGTGTGTGCGGTGAGGACATATACAGGACTGTGGCGGTTATATATATACACACGGTGTGTGCGGTGAGGACATATACAGGACTGTGGAGGAGATCTGTCCCCTGCACACTGGTTACACAACACCAGCCTGTCACCTCACACACTCCAGCTGCTTTGGAAACTACAACTCCCAGCATTCCCCCGTCAGCCCGTCCCAGCGAGAGCATGCTGGGAGCTGTAGTTGCCAGCAGCAGCAGGGCCGCTCGGGATGACATGGATGCAGCTCACATCCACACAGCTGGGAAACCCACTGTCACTTCCCACCACGGCCGGGGCTCTTGGGCCCCCACATGAGAAAACCCCGGTGACAGAAGTCCCCCTCGGGTCGTGTCACATACCAGGGCGACGTCCCGGGCGGAGCAGCCCAGCAGCTCGCTCTCCGTGCCCAGCTCCTCGGGCTCCCGCAACGGAGACGCCATCTTCGCTTAGCAGGAGACTGCACCGAAAGCGGAAACGCGTCACGGGAGGAGGCGTGGCCGGCGCGCGGGAGCCAGCGTTTAGGCACCTGAGCGTGCGCGAGCCTCCTCCGGAGAACGACAAGTCCCAGCGTGACCGCGTCAGCGTGTGAGGGCGAGGCGGCTGGGAGTGGTAGTTAAGGAGTAGTCATGTAATAAGGAGTGTGTGACGGGTCCGGTAATCTATAAGTGCAGTGGAGGTGGTAACGGGTCCGGTAATCTATAAGTGCAGTGGAGGTGGTAATATAGTATCTAAAGGGGTCCTCTCACTACAGCAAGTGCATCTATCATGTAGAGAAAGTTAATACAAGGCACTTACTAATGTATTGTGATTGTCCATGTTGCTTCCTATGCTGGCTGGATTCATTTCTCCATCCCATTAGACACTGCTCGTTTCCACGGTTACGACCACCCTGCAATCCAGCAACAGTGGTCGTGCTTGCACACTATAGGAAAAAAAAGCATCGGCCTATGCACACGGCCACGGTCTGGGCCACCAGACGGATCTCCGTGCAGTATTACAATGAATTTTTTAGAAAAGCGGCTTCGGATGTAGCGTACCGAGCTTGCTTCGCTCATCTCTAGTCATCGGTAAAAAATTCTTGGAAAACCTCTTTAATAGGTTTCATCTATTTGGTGCTTGTAATGCCTGATCATGAGATTTTCTGGATTATTGGGCGCTAGATTGAAGTCGTTGCGTCCATATTATGCGGAATAGAAATGACTTCTCGCCATCTTACGGCTTTCTTCCTCAGTTTGGAAACTTCAAAGCCCTAGCGTTAGAGGACGCGGCGCTATGACTAAGGCCTTGTTCACGCCTCCGTGAATCGCACACGTGTCCTGTCCATGGTCTCCACAGACAGAGAGTGTAGTCCTTCACAGATCAGCGGTTTATCATGGACGCCTGCTCTATTTTGTCCCTACCACACATTATAGTCTATGGGTCCGGAAAAAGAAACACGGACACAACACGGATGTCGCCCATGATTGATCTGTGGCTTTCACAGACTATTGGTAGGAGATGCTCGGAAAAACCAATATGGATGACACAAGGACCAAACACAGATCTTTCACGGACATCTTCATGGATGAACCATTGACCATCTTGTCACAGTACAGGCTCATGCACACGAACGTATGTATTTAGCGGTCCGCAAAAAATACGGATGATGTCCATGTGCATTCCGTGTTTTGTGGAACAGAACAGCTGGCCCCTAATAGTCCTATCCTTGTCCGTAATGTGGACAATAATAGGACATCTTTAATTTTTTTGCAGAACGGACATACAGAAACGGGATGCACACGGAGTAACTTATTTTTTATTTTATTTTTTTGCGGACCTGTTGAAATGAATGGTTCTGCATACGGTCCGCAGAAAAAAAACGTAACGGACACAAAAAAAGAATATGTTCGTGTGCATGAGCCCTTAGGCTAGCCAGACACAGGAGATACCTGTCGGCTAAATTCTCATTCTGCAGGCGGCGATTAGTCCCGACGACCCTCGTGCACACATACGCTCAGCCAGGCGCGAGAGAACTGCTGAGATGCTTCTGGCGGCTTATGGATCGGACATGTTGAAATCTGTCAGCCCCATCCTTATCTCGCCAACTTCTGCCGCTCAACAACTAATGGGGATAACTGTTAGGCCTCTTTCACACGAACGTGTGCTCTCCGTGGCCGTATTTCGGACCGCATTTGCGGATACGCAATACACGGGCTCCGTTCTGTGGGCATTCCGCATCACGGATGCGGACCCATTCACTTGAATGAGTCCGGAGATGCGGAATGGAAGCACGGAACGGAGTGCTTCAGTGGGGTTCCGTCCCGTACTTCCGTTCCGCAAAATGATAGAACATGTCCTGTCTTTTTGCGGAACAGGCGGATCGCGGACCCATTAAAGTGAATGGGTCCGCGATCCGCTGCGGCTGCCTCACGGTTGGTGTTCGTGCATTGCGGGCCACGGGGCGCACACGTTCGTGTGCAAGAGGCCTTAGATTAGCGGTGGGGGGTGTATTAGCTCCAAAATGAACAGAGCAGCAGGTCGAGGGTGCACACCTCATCTCTACTCATCTCTTTGGGACCCCCGGAGATCGTGGCGTACAAGTGCTTAGCTAATTCTGGCCGTCCCATGGAGATGAATGGAGCGGCAGTGCACATGCTCGACCTGCCGTTCCATTCATTTTGGAGTTTCCCCCCATTCTTATGATCGCTGATGATCTCAGAGGTCCTGTGGGTAGTGAATACCTTGATGTAGCTGGAGAACCCCTTTAATTTTCCGTTCACATTTAGGGCTCCTGCACACAACTGTTGTTTTGCGGTCTGCAAATTGCGGATCCGCAAAACACGGATACAGCTGGTCCCCCAATAGAACAGTCCTATCCTTGCCCTTAATGCGGACAAGAATAGGACACGTTCAGTTTTTTTATTTATTTTTTTGCAGAAAGGACTTGCGGGCGTACGGATACGGAATGCACACAGAGTCATTTCGATTTTTGGCGGCCCCATTGAAGTGAATGGTTCCACATACGGGCTGAAAAAAAAGGGAACGGACACGGTAATGTAGGTCCATGTCCGTTTTTTTTTTGTTTTGTTTTTTGCGGCCCGTATTAGGAACTATTCATTTCCATAGTGCTGCAAAAAAAAAAAAAAAAAGGAAATGACTCCGTGGGCATTCCATATCCGTATGTCCATAAGTCATTTCTGCAAAAAAATAGAATGTGTCCTATTCTTGTCCGTTTTGTGGACAGGTACAGGCATTGTTACAATGGATCCGTGTGGACCCATGTTTTGCAGACGGTCGTGTGCATGAGCCCTTAGACAGTATACTTGAGTATGGAACAAGATGGGTTTGTTCCTTCGGGAACCTTACAATATACATTTGCATACATCAGACAGGTAGACCTAAATCTCGGGTTGCAGTACCTGCAATGCCCTGTTGGTGGTGCTGGTGGTCCCGCTATCCATGAAATGTCTGCATACTGCGCTGAAGTATTATCGCAGCCTGTATTACCTTTGATCAGCCCCTTGTATGGGTCACAGTCTTATTTCCTTTTATCAGACAAGCCCATGTAAATGCTGGGGCAAACTTCACTGGAAATCTGCGTTTATTTCTAGTGCGGGGGTGAGTAATATAGATTTTTAGGGGGTTCTCCAGAAGTAGAAAAACATGTCTGCTTTCTTCCAAAAACAGCGCCACCCCTGTCCATTGGTTGTGTCTGGTATTGCAGCTCTGCACCATTGGAGTCAATGGGGCAGAGCTGCAACACGGCACACCACCTGTGTTGCTGTTTTTCTAATCCTGTACAATCTCTTTGAGCCCTTGGCCTTCACTACTGGAGGACCCGGCACTAATCTGTGAGTTACACAGAAGATAAAATAGAGGGTAAAGGGGTTCTCTGAGATTTAACTTGTGCAGCGGAGACGGGGCGCCACAGAGGGGTAAGTACTAACTAAGTTGTCTTTGATCCATAAGTTAGAAAAAAAAAGCATGGATTTTCTTAAAAAGCCTGGAGAATTCCTTTAAACTGGGATCACTGTAATGCTTCATTTTACCTGTGGTGGCGCTGCAGGGATAACTTGATGTGGAATTCCACCGATCACTGCAGATTCAGCCCTGTCGCTTTGAAGGACCCTTCTAAATAAAAAGTAGTAATATGAAATTGCGGCACTCAGAAAATTCATGCAATTAGGTTATTTATTATTTACACAGTAAGGCCTCATGCACACGTGCGGACGTTCCGTGCATTGAGGACTGCAATTGCGGTCCCCAATGCACGGGCAACATCCGTGCGGCGGGCCGGACCCATTTAACTTGAATGGGTCTGTGGTCTGTCCGCACCGTAAAAAAAATATGACATGTCATATTTATTTGCGGTGCGGAACAACGGAAAGAAACACCACGGAAGCACTCCGTAGTGCTTCCAGTGTTCCGTTCCGTGACTCCGTTCCGCATCTCCGGAATTGCGGACCCATTTAAGTGAATGGGTCTGCATCCGTGATGCGTGGTGCACACGGCCGGTGGCTGTGGATTGCCGACCCGCTGTTTGCGGGCCGCAATACGACCACGTCTGCCCAACGGCTGTGTGCATGAGGCCTTAGATAGAAAAGTCCATGATCCAGTTTCAAAAATCATTTGACCGGACGTTTCGGTCCATATGGACCTTCTTCAGCGGTCTAATGATCTGTCGCTGGAAGGTGTAGGAGCATGGAGGCTGGATGTAAAAAAAAAAGTGACTATCTAGTGGACAACCCTTTAACAGTCCTTTGGTGCATTTAATAGATGTCACACAGGAGGAATATTTGTATCAAGATTAAAAGGGATTGTTCAGGCCACAGATATTGATGACTTTTCGTCAGGGTAGGTGATCAGTATCCGATCGGCCGAGGGTCTGACACCCGACACCTCCACAGATAAGCACTTTCGGAGCTGGTAGAAGACCGCTCTGTACACCATGTAGTGGCTGTTCCTGGGTACTGCAGCTAAGGACCTATTCAAGTGAATGGGAGCTGAGCTGGAGTATGTCAGCGATGGAAAACTCAGCCTTACCATTCTCCTTCTCACATGGTTGCGTAGACTGTCATGGATTGGTCAGTGTTATACTATGTGTGGACCCCATTGACGTGGAGAATAGTAGCATCCCATTTATTTTTTAGAGAATTTCCTGGAGGAATAACAGAGGAACAGTGCAATATAGTGTTGTAAGAAAAGGTGCTCCAAAGTCCATTGGAATACAGCAGGCATTCACTGATAGGTCAGGAGAGGTGAGAGGTTCCCTTTAAAAAGCTTTTTTCTTGTGGGTTACTGGAACTATTCTCGTGTGTTTCTGTGGTAGCAGTACCTCTTTCATATATTGTGTTCAATCGATCAGCGCCTGTTCCCATGACCTTAGTTCCTCTTGGGAGGTCGGGGGCTTTTGACAGGTGTAAAAATGACAAAAAAAAAACGCAAATAAAACCACCGCAGTCGCCCACTGAACTCTTTTCACACCCCCCTGGTAGTAACTAGGGATGAACGACCGTATGGCTTTTTTAGTATTTTGCGGTCTGCAAAAAACTGATCCGCAAAAAATACGGATGACATCCGTGTGCATTCCGTTTTTTGTGTAACGGAACAGCTGGTCGATGATAGAACAGTACTATCCTTGTCCGTTATAAGGACAATAATAGGACATGTTCTATCTTTGAACGGAAACGGAATTAATACGGAGTACATTCAGTTTTTTTGCGGACCCATTGAAATGAATGGTTCCGTAAACGGAACGCAAAAATGGAACGTAAACGTGTGCATGAGCCTTAATACTGTACGGAGCAGGAGCTCCGTACAGTATTGGAATGTATTGGCTCCGGTGAGCCGAAGTTATTACTTTGCGAAGTCCCCAGGACTGTGACGAGGGGACATCCTCTGCGTCTGGAGGAAAGAAGGTTTGTACACAAACATAGAAGAGGATTCTTTACAGTAAGAGCAGTGAGACTATGGAGCTCTCTGCCTGAGGAGGTGGTGATGGTGAGTACACTAAAAGAGTCCAAGAGGGGCCTGGATGTATTTCTGGAGCGTAATAATATTACAGGCTATAGCTACTAGAGAGGGGTCGCTGATCCAGGGAGTTATTCTGATTAGAGTCGGGAAGGAATTTTTTTGCCCTATAATGATGAAAATTGGCTTCTACCTCACGTTTTTTTTTTTTTTGCCTTCCTCTGGATCAACTTGCAGGATAACAGGCCGAACTGGATGGACCAATGTCTTTTTTCGGCCTTATGTACTATGTTACTTCGCGTAATAACTTCATAAATTAATTTGCACTGTAAAAAAAAAAACATTTCTCCTGCTCCGTACAGTATTAGAACAAAGTTTTATGCGAATCGACTTTGGATATTTAGTCGGAAGTCGATTCGCTCATCCCTAGTAGTAACGTATAGGTATCTTTTATTAATGTAATTATTCCATGTGAAATCGGTGGGTGACTACCGTTTTTACCCAAGCAGCGTGGAGGTCCAGCGGTGTCACCGGCTACCTGCAGCGCCTGTTACTAGGCAACAGAGTTTCTGTAAAGTTTTTTTTTTTATCACTCAGAAGGTTCTAATTTTAAAGTGTACCTCCGTAAAATTTCTGCCAGAACATGGTATCATTTCTATTGATACAGCCCATGCCCTCCATAAGTTTGCAAGGACTAACGGGCACTGTAGCCATTGACAGGCGCCGTCCCGTCAGTGTTATCATAGAAAGCACCGAGCTGAGATCTAAGTTTTGAGCAGTTTGTTCAGATTTGCCATAGATTCTGCCATACACAGCGCACTCCCATTATTATGACCAGCTGCTGATATCCATAGTAACTGCTGCGTACAGCGCGGCGATCAGCCAGACGGGCTGGGAGTGACATCGTAAGGTCCTGTTGGTTGTCACAGGTATCTGCAGCCCACAGCTGCTGGAGGTGGCGTGGGAGGGGGGGGGGGGGGGGGGGGGGGGGGGGATCCATAGCACTGCAGGGGTGCACCTACCATTAGAATTCACCCGATCAGTACATCATACGCTTCCAACAGCGAAGGTATCCCCCCGCCCCCCGACCAGTCAAAAACTAAAAATTAAATAGTCTTTTACCAGTAAAAATTAAAAGACGAACATTTGATTTTGCAAACTTTATTCCCCCCCCCCCCCTTGCAAATTGCACACAAAAAAAAAAAAGTTATTTTTCAAACTTTGTGTTTGTCTTCTGCTTCCTGAACGGAAAAAAAAAACACCACCAGCAGCAGCAGCCCTCCTCCTCCTTGTGCAGCAGCAGCCCTCCTCCTCCTTGTGCAGCAGCCCTCCTCCTCCTCCTTGTGCAGCAGCCCTCCTCCTCCTCCTTGTGCAGCAGCCCTCCTCCTCCTCCTTGTGCAGCAGCCCTCCTCCTCCTCCTTGTGCAGCAGCAGCCCTCCTCCTCCTCCTTGTGCAGCAGCAGCCCTCCACCTCCTCCTTGTGCAGCAGCAGCCCTCCACCTCCTCCTTGTGCAGCAGCAGCCCTCCACCTCCTCCTTGTGCAGCAGCAGCCCTCCACCTCCTCCTTGTGCAGCAGCAGCCCTCCACCTCCTCCTTGTGCAGCAGCAGCCCTCCACCTCCTCCTTGTGCAGCAGCAGCCCTCCACCTCCTCCTTGTGCAGCAGCAGCCCTCCACCTCCTCCTTGTGCAGCAGCAGCCCTCCACCTCCTCCTTGTGCAGCAGCAGCCCTCCACCTCCTCCTTGTGCAGCAGCAGCCCTCCACCTCCTCCTTGTGCAGCAGCAGCCCTCCACCTCCTCCTTGTGCAGCAGCAGCCCTCCTCCTGTGCAGCAGCAGCCCTCCACCTCCTCCTTGTGCAGCAGCAGCCCTCCACCTCCTCCTTGTGCAGCAGCAGCCCTCCACCTCCTCCTTGTGCAGCAGCAGCCCTCCTCCTCCGCCTTGTGCAGCAGCAGCCCTCCTCCTCCGCCTTGTGCAGCAGCAGCCCTCCTCCTCCGCCTTGTGCAGCAGCAGCCCTCCTCCTCCGCCTTGTGCAGCAGCAGCCCTCCTCCTCCGCCTTGTGCAGCAGCAGCCCTCCTCCTCCGCCTTGTGCAGCAGCAGCCCTCCTCCTCCGCCTTGTGCAGCAGCAGCCCTCCTCCTCCGCCTTGTGCAGCAGCAGCCCTCCTCCTCCGCCTTGTGCAGCAGCAGCCCTCCTCCTCCGCCTTGTGCAGCAGCAGCCCTCCTCCTCCGCCTTGTGCAGCAGCAGCTCTCCTCCTCCTTGTGCAGCAGCAGCTCTCCTCCTCCTTGTGCAGCAGCAGCTCTCCTCCTCCTTGTGCAGCAGCAGCCCTCCGCCTTGTGCAGCAGCAGCTCTCCTCCTCCTCCTTGTGCAGCAGCAGCCCTCCGCCTTGTGCAGCAGCAGCTCTCCTCCTCCTCCTTGTGCAGCAGCAGCCCTCCTCCTCCTTGTGCAGCAGCAGCCCTCCTCCTCCTTGTGCAGCAGCAGCCCTCCTCCTCCTTGTGCAGCAGCAGCCCTCCTCCACCTCCTCCTTGTGCAGCAGCAGCAGCTCTCCTCCTCCTCCTTGTGCAGCAGCAGCTCTCCTCCTCCTCCTTGTGCAGCAGCAGCTCTCCTCCTCCTCCTTGTGCAGCAGCAGCTCTCCTCCTCCTCCTTGTGCAGCAGCAGCTCTCCTCCTCCTTGTGCAGGCAGCCTCCCTCCTCCTGTGCAGCAGCAGCCCTCCACCTCCTCCTTGTGCAGCAGCAGCCCTCCTCCTCCGCCTTGTGCAGCAGCAGCCCTCCTCCTCCGCCTTGTGCAGCAGCAGCCCTCCTCCTCCGCCTTGTGCAGCAGCAGCCCTCCTCCTCCGCCTTGTGCAGCAGCAGCCCTCCTCCTCCGCCTTGTGCAGCAGCAGCCCTCCTCCTCCGCCTTGTGCAGCAGCAGCTCTCCTCCTCCGCCTTGTGCAGCAGCAGCCCTCCTCCTCCGCCTTGTGCAGCAGCAGCCCTCCTCCTCCGCCTTGTGCAGCAGCAGCCCTCCTCCTCCGCCTTGTGCAGCAGCAGCCCTCCTCCTCCGCCTTGTGCAGCAGCAGCCCTCCTCCTCCGCCTTGTGCAGCAGCAGCCCTCCTCCTCCGCCTTGTGCAGCAGCAGCTCTCCTCCTCCTTGTGCAGCAGCAGCTCTCCTCCTCCTTGTGCAGCAGCAGCTCTCCTCCTCCTTGTGCAGCAGCAGCTCTCCTCCTCCTTGTGCAGCAGCAGCTCTCCTCCTCCTGTGCAGCAGCAGCTCTCCTCCTCCTTGTGCAGCAGCAGCCCTCCGCCTTGTGCAGCAGCAGCCCTCCGCCTTGTGCAGCAGCAGCTCTCCTCCTCCTCCTTGTGCAGCAGCAGCCCTCCGCCTTGTGCAGCAGCAGCTCTCCTCCTCCTCCTTGTGCAGCAGCAGCCCTCCTCCTCCTTGTGCAGCAGCAGCCCTCCTCCTCCTTGTGCAGCAGCAGCCCTCCTCCTCCTTGTGCAGCAGCAGCCCTCCACCACCTCCTCCTTGTGCAGCAGCAGCAGCTCTCCTCCTCCTCCTTGTGCAGCAGCAGCTCTCCTCCTCCTCCTTGTGCAGCAGCAGCTCTCCTCCTCCTCCTTGTGCAGCAGCAGCTCTCCTCCTCCTCCTTGTGCAGCAGCAGCTCTCCTCCTCCTCCTTGTGCAGCAGCAGCTCTCCTCCTCCTTGTGCAGCAGCAGCCCTCCTCCTTGTGCAGCAGCAGCCCTCCTCCTTGTGCAGCAGCAGCTCTCCTCCTTGTGCAGCAGCATCTCCTCCTTGTGCAGCAGCAGCTCTCCTCCTTGTGCAGCAGCAGCTCTCCTCCTTGTGCAGCAGCAGCCCTCCTCCTCCGCCTTGTGCAGCAGCAGCCCTCCTCCTCCGTGTGCAGCAGCAGCTCTCCTCCTCCTCCTCCTCCTTGTGCAGCAGCAGCTCTCCTCCTCCTTCTTGTGCAGCAGCCCTCCTCCTCCTTCTTGTGCAGCAGCCCTCCTCCTCCTCCTTGTGCAGCAGCAGCCCTCCTCCTCCTCCTTGTGCAGCAGCAGCCCTCCTCCTCCTCCTTGTGCAGCAGCAGCTCTCCTCCTTGTGCAGCAGCAGCCCTCCCCCTCCTCCTCCTCCTTGTGCAGCAGCAGCCCTCCTCCTCCGCCTTGTGCTGTCACATACAAAGTAGAGGAAAGTGACAAGAGAGATAATGCAGCGAGCCAATCAGGAGGCCACGTGATCACCTACTGACAGCCGCCGGCAGGGGGAGTCAGAGCGGGCCAATCCCGGGGCCGGGCACAGTGACCAATGAGGAGCGGGCCCTGCACGCACCAATCACCGCCCGCCTTACATCCAACTTCAGGAACTGGCTTTGCTTTCGAGCTTGCTTGCCAGAAAGGGAGAAGGGTGCATGGCCAGGACTGGCAGTGCCCGCGGAGCCCTGCACATGGACACCTGGCAGTCCTAGCTCCTACCACTCCGCCCCATGCAGGTAGATCCCGGTTATTTCTCTATATTATTTTATTTCGCAGTCATTTGCATTCGCCTTCCGTCTCCCCCGCCTGTGCTGCGGTGCCTCGGGGTTAACCCTTTGCAGCGCACGGTTGCATGACAGGTGCCGCAGGCTGCACAGGGACCGACCCGAGGGCAGAACAGTCACAGGGGGGTCACGTTTCAGCTGTGTGAAGGGAGGGGGCGCTTGTCCAGGGGGCTCGCACTCTATTTGTAATGGGACGAAGTGGGCAGAGTCCATGAGGCTATGTTGCTGTCAGAAGTGACATATGGAAATCGGAGGGGGGTGCCTGCCTCAATCTGGTTCATGGGGAAGTCTTTTTTATTTTCTTGACTAGGTGGGGGTGGGGAAAACTTTTCTGGGATGTGCTGTAGGGGAATTTCAGGTTGTAGGTAGAGGCGTATAGAGCGTGTCGTGGATTTTGTGTGGATAGATGGGTATAATTTGTATAGATATATGTATTTTTTTTTAAATAAAATTTTTGGAAAAAAATCGGTCGTCCTTTTAAATGTCTCTCGACATAAACAGACCTATGGATTTCTAACGGGAATCGTGTTGGGACTTGTTTGCGCATTTTTATTTTTCTCTCTATTAGAAATTGCGCGGATGTTCGCTGCCTGCAGTTACATTTGTCGCCGATGTAAAAAATAAATGGTATAGCGAGGGGTATAGGCAGTATTTTTAGAAAATATCGCCCAGTATTGAAAGGCGAAGGCCGAGGTGACGGCATTTTTTTTTTTTTTTGCAAGTCAGATGCAGATCTATTTATTTCAGTGGGGCCGCGAAAAATACGGCTAGCATACTGTTCTGACGGCCCTGTTCCTGTTCTTTTTGCGGACAAGAATAGGACATTTCTAAAGGAGTTTCAAAAAACGGAAGCATGAGCACGGCCGGGAACGCAAAACACATACGGTCCTGTGCATGAGACCTAAGGGAGGTTTTACACTGTGTATTTATTTTTTTTATTTTATTTTAACCAAAATAGCGCTGTATTTTTGGGACCAGAAAACCTTTCACAACCCGATGTTACTTGTTGGCCAATAGGAAATTATCAAAGGTCCTACAAACGCCAATTTTTTATTTTTTTTTAGGAATGTTTCGGTTTTGTGCTCCCATGGCATATTTTTTTTTCACTTGGCAGCGTTGTCTGGGTGTGAGGTTGTTCGTCCATTTTCCCATAGATTTCTCCATAGGGAAAAAATCTGAAAAATACAAGTAAAATGTGTGACTAAACCCCCCCCCCCCCCCAAAAAAAAAATAAAGAAAAATAAAAATAAAACTCGACAAAAGCCAATAAAGGCGCAGCACCCCGCATCTGCAAAATCACAATGAATGGACCCTTAATGGCTGGACAGTTTTGCAGATTATTAGGCTCGGTCTACACGGCGACGTTTGTCGCGCAACAATTTTTATAATGTTAGTCTATGATGTCGCACTGCGACGCAACAGTCGCAAAAAATCAATTCGAGATGGATATTTCTGTGACTGTCGCATCACAGTAGCAGCATGTCGCATTGCAACACCATAGACTACCATTATAAAAATTGTCGCGCGAACCGTGCCAAAACGCTTACCAACATAGTTTTCACTCGTAGTACGGCGGCATCTCCGACGCCGGAATATGACCCCCTTATATACTGCATTAGGGCTCAACCATATTGTGGTTCCATACAACCTTTCAGTTGTGCCCAGACATACCGTAATATGGCATCTTCTGTATGTCTTTATGCCTCCCATTTCTTGCAGAAACTTTATGCTGCTGTGCTACAGAGATAACGAAGCGTCAGAGCCGCCAAATGGCGATATCGACCTCTTCCGACGGACCCCATTGATTATAGCGAGATCTGTTGGATTTCCATCAGAAAACACTGTATTTTACCAGACAAAATATTGGTCTCGTATTTTTATCGCCATCTGCAACGGAGACCAATGGCGCCGTATGTGTGCTGCTGATAACTGTGCAAATGATTACAATTATTGATCAGGATATAGATTCTATGATAACAATTTCACATTCGTGAAGTTGCAAAGTAAGTAACAAGTCCAGCCAGTGACCTGTCAACAGGACATGGCGGTATTTTTTATTTGGTCATGGACCCACTCTTAAGTTTTGGTTAAGGGCCCCATGCACACAGGTGTATTGCGGCTCCGTAGAAGTGCCAAGTTTTTCAGATCCCTAATAAAGCACCCATGCGGCCATTTTGTGCCCCTGTAACCCTTCAGATTCATACATCATTTTTTTTTATGCCAGATTCTTAGAGGAAAAAAACGGCTTGTTTAGTTGGATTCTCCCCTAGAAGCATTGTTTCTAGATCAGGCATTAGCAACTCCAGCTGTTCTTGAAACTACAACTCCCAGCATGCTCCATTCACTGACTATGGGAGTCAGACGAACAGCCAAGTGTGTTTGCATGCTGGGAGATGTAGTTTCACAGCAGCCGGAGTGCCGAAGGTGTAGAGAATAATTTGCCCGTAATATGGACCTGTCTAGAGGCACTATATAGCGGCACACCGTGTCTACTGCTGCTCCTATTTAGTCATTGAACTATTTTCTGTTTTTGGAGTATATACAGTATTATATATTATGAAGCAAATTGTAACTATGGGGACTGTAGAGTGGATTTAGGGTTATTATGTAGCGTTAACCCCTTTCCACACAGTGCCGAAATAGTGCAGCATATGGAGCGGATAGTTCCCGCACTGGGCCATACCATTGCAGCACAGGCTCAGGAGCTGTGACCGCGTTATGCGCCGTCAGTGTCTGCCTTAACATATAGCTGACAATCTGGTTCAGCAGCTGGGAACGGAATTAACCCCTCAGACGCTGCAGTCCATATTGAGCACAGCATCTAAATGGTTTTACAGGAGGAGCGACCTCTCTCAGTAAACCAATAGCTGCCCCACAACAATGGTCACCAGGTCTGCGGGACCTAATAGGGTGCCTGTCGGTGTAAGTAGCAGAAGTATCGCTGAGTTTTATCTAAGCATGATGGCGTGGTCAATTGCCCTAGTGGAAATATAAGGGGTTGTGCCACGTCTTCAGGTTATCCCCTATGCATAGGATAGAGGATAACTAACTGATTAGTGGGGCTTCTGACCACTGGAACCCCCAATGGATCCTGAGAGCAGGGGTCCCGTCCTGATGGAGCGGCAGGCCGAGCATTCACCCCGTTGCTGTGCATTCATTCTCTATGGAACCACCGGAAACAGCCAAGAGCTGTACTCTGCTATCTCCGGCAGTCCCATAGAGAATGAATAGAGCGGCAGGGTGCATGCTCGGCCTGCCGCTCATTTGGATGGGAGAACAGGACCCCATTCTTGGAACCGGTGGTGGACCCACTGGTCAGACCCCCACCAATCAGTTAGTTATCCCCTATCCTGTGGACAGGGGATTGCTTCAAAACTTGTCGCGACCCCTTTAAATAAGCACAGCGGAATATGTTAGTGGTATTTAAAAATAATAATCTTTATTTATAAAAGTCTAATACAGTGTTTATAAAATAAAACTGCTAATTAAAAAATGCAAAAATAATATTTCACATAGTTCTATTTCTGCAAAAAAAAAGAATGATGTAATAGTTACTGCCACATCCATGACGACCCGTGGTGAATAGCATGACCAAGCCAGAATTGACCCGACCGTGTGCTCACCCATTCACGCAATCCATGTTCTATTTGTTTTGCGGTGCGGATGGATCACGGACCCATTCAAGTTGATGTCATTGATGTGGGGATCTTTTAGGCCTAGTTCACACGACCGTATGGCTTTTTCAGTGTTTTGCGGTCCGTTTTTCACGGATCCGTTTTTTGTTTCTGTTCCGTTTTTCCTTATGCCATGTAGAGTATACAGTAATTACATAGAAAAAATTGGGCTGGACATAACAATTTCAATAGATGGCTCAGAAAAAACGGAACGGATACAGAAGACATACGGATGCATTTCCGTATGTGTTCTGTTTTTTTTGCAGACCCATTGACTTGAATGGAGCCACGGAACGTGATTTGCAGGCAATAATAGGACATGTTCTATCTTTTAACGGAAATACGGAAACGGAATGCATACGGAGTACATTCCGTTTTTTTGCGGAACCGTTGAAATGAATGGTTCCGTATACAGAACACAAAAAAACGGCCCATACACTCGCAAAAAAAACATTCGTGTGAAGTAGGCCTTAGACTTATTTGATGTCAGTAATTTATTTTTTCTATGACAGATCTGTGTGCATGGAGAGCTGTCGTTTGTATCCATACTATCTTGGAGGATGTATGATTTTTTTGGGGGCGGCAAAGTCACAAAAAAAAAGAGGAAATTCTGGCACTAGTTTTTTTTTTTTAATGGTATTCACCAATCTCTTAATAGCTCAGGCATATAAGGCTCCTTTCACTCCAGCGATACGGATTGTGTCTGGATCTATTTAGGAAATAACTGATGGTTTTGCACCCAAGTGCTACCAGTTTTCTGTGCGATTGCGTTCAGTGTGCGCGTTTTCTCTGTCCGGATTCTATCCGGATTTCATGTGTTTTGACTCTTGTGAAGAACTGACGATTAAAGAGTTTATCCAAAGTCTAAAAGATTCACCCCTGCGCAATGTCCGGGCACCTCGTATACATGATACTCACCCACGTCGCTCCAGGTCCCTGCACAGCCGCCACTGCATCTCCTTGACGCCGAGGGGGGGTGTTTTAGAATGGTGCAGCCAATAGCAGGCTGTGACGGTGACCTGGGCATTGGGTGGGGATCTGTTAGACTTCAGATAACCTCTTTAAGGGCTCATGCACACGACTGTATGTATTTGCAACATTCCACAAAAAAAATCTGTGTGCATTCCGTATTTTGCGGAACGGAACAGCTGGCCCCTAATAGAACAGTCCTATCCTTGTCCATAATGTGGGGACAATAATAAGACATGTTCTATTTTTTGGCGGAACGGAAATAAAGAAACGGAATGCACACGGAGTAACTTCCTTTTTTTTTTGTGGACCCATTGAAATTAATGGTTCCGCATACAGTCCGCAAAAAAAACAACGTAACGGACACGGAAAGAAAATACTTTTGTGTGCGTGAGCCCTAACAGTGTACATCAGTGAAAAACACTTTACATCCGGATGCCTTCCGATTTTTCACACAAGCCCCATTCACTTCTATGTGAAAGTGAATTTTTGCGGGCCGATGTAACGGACAGACGGACGTGGAAGTGCACGGTGTGCTGTACGCGTCTTTTGCAGCCCCATTGAATTGAATAGGTCCACAGTGGATCAAATGCGGAACAAAAATATGGCTGCATGCATATGGGGCCTTACTGGTCAGACCGCTATTGATGGCAGCATCTCCGGTGTTAAACAGATTGGGTGTAAGTTAGGGATCGACCGATATTGATTTTTTAGGGCAGATACCGATAATTTGTGAACTTTCAGGCCGATAGCCGATAATTTATACC
Organism: Bufo gargarizans; assembly: GCF_014858855.1. Classification (NCBI taxonomy): domain Eukaryota; kingdom Metazoa; phylum Chordata; class Amphibia; order Anura; family Bufonidae; genus Bufo; species Bufo gargarizans. The sequence continues at coordinate 342,792,445 of NC_058082.1, forward strand.
GATATTCTGGGAATTTTCATTTTTGAAAAAAAAATAAAAATTCCCACAAATCTGCTGAAAATTAATGTTTATTGTTAATGTGTATTTTTTTGTAAATCTTTTTTTTCATTTATACTTAATATTTTGGTGTTTTATTTTTTTTGTAACTTTTTTTTTTTTTTTTACTAACTTTTAGCCCCCTTAGGGACTAGAACCCTTGTCCTATTCACCCTGATAGAGATCTATCAGGGTGAATAGGAGCTCACACTGTCCCTGCTGCTCTGTGCTTTGTGCACACAGCAGCATGGAGCTTATCATGGCAGCCAGGGCTTCAATAGCACCCTGACTGCCATGGTAACCGATCGGAGCCCCAGCATTACACTGCTGGGGCTCCGATCGGAGGAGCAGGGGGGGGGGGGGCGCACTGCGCCACCAATGTCTAATACTGGGGTTGGGGGGGCGCACTGCGCCACCAATGAAGAATAATCTATCATTTATTAATATACAGGAGGCGGGAGCTGGCTGCAGAATCACATAGCCGGCTCCCGACCTCTATGAGCAATAGCTGCGATCCGCGGCACCTGAGGGGTTAACTACCGCAGATCGCAGCTACAGCTCATAGAGGCCGGGAGCCGGCTATGTGATTCTGCAGCTCCCGCCTCCTGTATATGAATGAATGATAGATTAATCTTCATTGGTGGAGCAGTGGCCATAGCTCCTCCCCTCCTCCTGTTCCCTGTCCTTACATTGGCGGCAGCAGCAGCAGCAGCACAGGGGGAGGAGACGCTGCTTCCTTCTCCCCTGTGCTGCTGCTAAGGGGAACACGGAGAGCGCTGTCAGCAGCGCGATCTGTGTTCCCCATACGCTATCGGAATATCGGCAAAATAAATGCCGATACCGATAGCGTTCAAAATCCTGAATATCGGCCGATAATATCGGTAGATCCGATAATCGGTCGATCCCTAGTGTAAGGCCCCTTTCACACGGGCGAGTTTTCCGTGCGGGTGCGATCCGTGCGGCGAACGTATGGCACCCGCACTAAATCCTGACCCATTCATTTCTATGGGGCTGTGCACATGAGCGTTGTTTTTAACGCATCACTTGTGCGTTCAGTTGAAATCGCAGCATGCTCTATATTGTCCGATTTTGACGTGACGCAGGCCCCATAGAAATGAATCGGGTGTGTGAAAATCGGATGGCATCCGCAAGCAAGTACGGATGCCGTGCGATTTGCACGCACGGTTGCTAGGAGACGATCAGGATGGAGACCCGATCATTATTATTTTCCCTTATAACATGGTTATAAGGGAAAATAATAGCATTCTGAATACAGAATGCATAGTAAACCAGCGCTAGATGGGTTAAAAAAAAATAAAAAAAAATTTAACTCACCTTAGTCCACTTGATCGCGAAGCTGGCATCTCCTTGTGTCTCCTCTGCGCTGAGCGGCTGAACAGGACCTGGGGTGAGCTGCTGCATTAAATACAGGTTAAGGACCTTCGATGACGTCACTCCGGTCATCACATGGTACGTCACATGATCTTTTACCATGGTGATTCACCATGGTAAAAGACCATGTGATGACCGGAGTGACGTCATCGAAGGTCCTTAACCGATATTTAATGGAGCAGCTCACCCCAGGTCCTGTTCAGCCGCTCAGCGTAGAAGAGACACAAGGAGATGCCGGGCTTCGCGATCAAGTGGACTAAGGTGAGTTAAATTTTTTTTTATTTTTTTTTAACCCCTCTAGCGCTGGTTTACTATGCGTTCTGTATTCAGAATGCTATTATTTTCCCTTATAACCATGTTATAAGGGAAAATAATAATGATTGGGTCTCCATCCCGATCGTCTCCTAGCAACCGTGCGTGCAAATCGCACGGCATCCGTACTTGCTTGCGGATGCCATCCGATTTTCACACACCCCATTCACTTCTATAGGGCCTGCGTCACGTTGAAATCGGACAATATAGAGCATGCTGCGATTTCAACTGAACGCACAAGTGATGCGTGAAAAACAACGCTCATGTGCACAGCCCCATAGAAATGAATGGGTCAGGATTTAGTGCGGGTGCCATACGTTCGCCGCACGGATCGCACCCGCACGGAAAACTCGCCCGTGTGAAAGGGGCCTAAGGCTGGATTCAGACATGAGCGTCCTGACCTGAGCGCTGTGTATGCGCGATTCTCCGGCGTCTCACATACGCGGCTCCAGTAGTATGCGAACGCCCATTGTCGCGCGTTCCCGGAAGTCTATGTACGGGAACGCGCGACAAGACGCCCCAAAGAAGCTCCTGTACTTCTTGGGGCGTCGGGCGTTTTACAGCGCGATCGTACGCGCTGTAAAACGCCCAGGTGAGAACCATTCCCATAGGGAAGCATTGGTTCTTGCCTGTTGTGCGTTTTACAGCGCGTAGGAACGCGCTGTAAAACGCTCAGGTCTGAACCCAGCCTAAGTGTTCTGCTCCTGAGCCCAGTCCTTGCATTCCCTGTGTTCCTACGATGTATATAGGTTTTAAAGAAGGTCTGTCATCTCTCCTGACCTGTCTGCTGTACTAAATACTTCATGAAATAACAATTCTGAAGCGTTCCTGTATTATTCCTTCTAGAAATGTATGAATGAATTGACGACTGGCTGTTACCAGTTGGGGTCGTGCCCCTGTACGGTCAGACATGATCTGATCAATGCTGACGGTGCAGGGGCAGACCCTTCTGACGAGGGTTACTGCCCGGTGGTCAGTTTATTCATAATTATTCAAGAGGAGTAACAGAGGCACGTCATAACACAGAGTTCTAAGAAAATATGCTCCGGACTTGTCGGGGAATAAAAGTATGTACTTAAACAGACAGCAGTTAAGAATGTGTTTTTTTATTTTTATTATTATTTATTTATTGTTTTATTTTCTTAAAGGCCCCCCTTTCCTATGTGCACCATGGCTGCTCTGTATCTTTATATAGCAGGTTTATTGCTGTCCGTTCTGTGCACTTGTAAAGTGTATTTGAAAGTAAAGGTAGAGTTTATGTTCTGTATACTTCCTGTTCTGTGCATCTTGTGTCTTAATGAACTTTACACCCCTCTCCCCCCAGCCCTTACTGGTAGATCTGGAAGTTCCCTGGGTGACCATACCTAACATCGTTAAGGCTGGCGTATACGTCCGTTTGACTGAAAACTATCGATCCCTCCATTGTGTTCCGTGTAAATAATGTGCTGTGCATTTTCTGTATGAGAATCTCTGTTCAATTCAATGGGAAATTGAAAAATCTGCAACAAAATCTGCATGGGATCAGTTTTTTCCATGGAATTAAATGGTGAGGCTTTCATATAGAAAAGCCACAACAAAATCCGCACCATAATTCACACCAAAAAAAATCTGCAAATCTACGTGTGAGTGCGCCCTTATGCACATGCACACTCGGGGCGATTGAGTATGCATGTGTTCTGAATGGGGAGAGGGGAGTAATTCGCTGCCAGGCACCCCTGGCTGCAACCGATCTGCTCTAGAACAAAAGGATTCCTTTTTTTGTATTTTTATTTTTTTTACTCTCAACCTTCCCAGAGCCATAATGTTTTTATTTTTCCATTCACATATGAGGGCTTGTTTTTTGCGAGACAGGTTGTGCTTACTAATGGCGCCATTTGATTTTTCAAATGATATAGTGGGAAGCTGGAAAAAAGTGGAATTGGAAAATAAAAAACTCAATTCTGCCAGTTTTATCGGTTTTGTTTTTACTGCATTTTCTGTGCGGTTAAGGCTACTTTCACACTTGCGTTCGGGGCTCCGCTTGTGAGATCCGTTTAAAGGCTCTCACAAGTGGCCCTGAACGGATCCGTCCAGCCCTAATGCATTCTGAGTAGATGCGGATCCGCTCAGAATGCATCAGTCTGGCACCGTTCAGCCCCCGCTCCGCTCAGCAGGCGGACACCCGAACGCTGCTTGCAGCGTTTTCGTGTCCGCCTGGCCGTGCGGAGGCAAACGGATCCGTCCAGACTTACAATGGAAGTCAATGGGGACGGATCCGTTTGAATTTGACACTATATGGCTCAATTTTCAAACGGATCCGTCCCCCATGGACTTTCAATGTAAAGTCAAAACGGATCCGTTTGCATTACCGTGAAATACAAACGGATCCGTTCTGAACGCAAGTGTGAAAGTAGCCTAAACTGACCTGTTACATTCATTCTCTGGGTCAGTACGATGACAGCGATAACACATTTATATAGTTTTTCTTGTGTTTTAATACTGAAAAATATATATTTTGGGAACTTTTCTTTTTTTTTCTTCCTATTGCCATATTCTGATCCCAAAAATAATAATAAACAATAATGGCTGGCTCACAGCAATTTGCATATAATTTAACTATTTAATATCACAATACATAAAAAAATACACCTATATAAAACTAAAAACATAATTCATATCAACCATTTCATGAACCAAGTCCCTTTAAATGCGGAGCTCAATATATAAAAAAAATTATGATCTAAAACACAATTTCCTTATTGGTTTCTTCACTCCGGACGTGTGATTAGTAATTTTAGTTGTTTAGTTGTTATTTAGCTACAGTCACAGTTTGCTAGATTAGTCATTTTTTATATATATATATTGAAGTATATGCGTGAGCTCTGCATTTAAAGGGACTTGGTTCATGAAATGGTTGATATGAATTGTGTTTTTTGAATTATGTTTTTAGTTTTTATATAGGTGTATTATTTTTATGTATTGTGATATTAAATAGTGAAATTATATGCAAATCACTGTGAGCCAGCCATTATTGTTTGTTATTATTTTTGGTTAGGCCTCATGCACATGACCGTTGTGTGCATCCGTGGCCGTTTTTTTTCGCGGACCCATTGACTTTCAATGGGTCCGTGGAAAAATCGGAGAATGCACCGTTTGGCAGCCGCATCCGTGATCCGTGTTTTCCTGGCCGTGAAAAAAATACCTGTCCTATTTTTTTTTTCACGGACCCATTCAAGTCAATGGGTCCGTGAAAAATCACGGATGCACACAAGATTGTCATCCGCGTCCGTGATCCGTGTCCGTTTTTACCTATCATTTCAATGGCAAACTTGACTTAGATTTTTTTTTTTTTTCATTTTTCATGTCCGTGGATCCTCCAAAAATCACGGAAGACCCACGGAAGAAAAAACGGGCACGGATCACGGAACAACGGAACCACGTTTTGCGGGACGTTAAGTGCAGGAGGCCTTATACTGAGAGGTGGTCAGTAGGCTGGGCTCCAGAAGAACCGGTGAGCTTCCTCTACAGTATCCATAACTTTTTTTATTTTTATGTGTATGGAGATGTGCCAGAGCTTATTTTTTGCAGGGCGATCTGTACTTTTCATTGATGCCAATTTGCGGTCTGTAGGACTTTTTGATAACTTTTTATTCAATGGCGAACTGGCCATTTAAAAAAAAATATATATATTCTGTTACGTCATTTGCCATATGGAATAAATATTTTTCAGACACCGCAATGCCTATGATGTGTTTTTTTTATTTTTATTATTGCTTATTCATTTTAATTTTAGGGAAAGGGGGTGATTTGAAGGTGTGTGTGTATATATGTGTATATATATATATATATATATACAGACGTGGACAAAATTGTTGGTACCCTTTGGTCAATGAAAGAAAAAGTCACAATGGTCACAGAAATAACTTTAATCTGACAAAAGTAATAATAAATTAAAATTCTATAAATGTTAACCAATGAAAGTCAGACATTGTTTTTCAACCATGCTTCAACAGAATTATGTAAAAAAATAAACTCATGAAACAGGCATGGACAAAAATGATGGTACCCCTAGAAAACACAGAACATAATGTGACCAAAGGGACATGTTAATTCAAGGTGTGTCCACTAATTAGCATCACAGGTGTCTACAACCTTGTAATCAGCCATTGGGCCTATATATATGGCTCCAGGTAATCACTGTGTTGTTTGGTGATATGGTGTGTACCACACTCGACATGGACCAGAGGAAGCAAAGGAAAGAGCTGTCTCAAGAGATCAGAAAGAAAATTATAGACAAGCATGTTAAAGGTAAAGGCTATAAGACCATCTCCAAGCAACTAGATGTTCCTGTGAGTACAGTTGCACATATTATTCATAAGTTTAAGATCCATGGGACTGTAGCCAACCTCCCTGGACGTGGCCGCAGGAGGAAAATTGATGACAAATCTAAGAGACGGATAATCCGAATGGTAACAAAAGAGCCTAGAAAGACTTCTAAAGAGATTCAAGGTGAACTTCATGCTCAAGGAACATCAGTGTCAGATCGCACCATCCGTCGTTGTTTGAGCCAAAGTGGACTACATGGGAGACGACCAAGGAGGACACCATTGTTGAAAACGAATCATAAAAAAGCAAGACTGGAATATGCCAAACTACATGTTGACAAGCCACAAAGCTTCTGGGAGAATGTCCTGTGGACAGATGAGACAAAAATCGAAGTTTTTGCCAAGGCACATCAGCTGTATGTTCACAGACGAAAAAATGAAGCATATCAAGAAAAGAACACTGTCCCTACTGTGAAACATGGAGGAGGCTCTGTTATGTTCTGGGGCTGCTTTGCTGCGTCTGGCACAGGGTGTCTTGAATCTGTGCAGGGTACAATGAAATCTCAAGACTATCAAGGAATTCTAGAGAGAAATGTACTAGCCAGTGTCAGAAAGCTTGGTCTCAGTCGCAGGTCATGGGTCTTGCAACAGGACAATGACCCAAAACACACCGCTAAAAACACCCAAGAATGGCTAAGAGGAAAAAATTGGACTATTCTAAAGTGGCCTTCTATGAGCCCTGACCTCAATCCTATTGAGCATCTTTGGAAGGAGCTGAAACATGCAGTCTGGAAAAGGCACCCTTCAAACCGGACACAACTGGAGCAGTTTGCTCATGAGGAGTGGGCCAAAATACCTGCTGAGAGGTGCAGATGTCTCATTGACAGTTACAGGAAGCGTTTGATTGCAGTGATTGCCTCAAAAGGTTGCGCAACAAAATATTAAGTTAGGGGTACCATCATTTTTGTCCATGCCTGTTTCATGAGTTTATTTTTTTACATAATTCTGTTGAAGCATGGTTGAAAAACAATGTCTGACTTTCATTGGTTAACATTTATAGAATTTTAATTTATTATTACTTTTGTCAGATTAAAGTTATTTCTGTGACCATTGTGACTTTTTCTTTCATTGACCAAAGGGTACCAACAATTTTGTCCACGTCTGTATATATATATTATTTTTTGTTTTTATCACCCTAAATGACTATAACAAACAACTATTAGATTAGATTCATTCATTACAGAATACAGCATTCAATACATTCCAATGAGGTGCTACCACCTGCAGGCCTGTGTTGGAATGTAACAATGATAGTCCGGAGCCTGCTGGAGGCTCCGATGCCTATCACTGCAATGTAAAAGCTTCCCCGATCTCAGGCAGGGGAAGCTTTTACCGGCGCAGGAGCATGTGGCTCTGGCATTTTCACTGCACAGATTGCATGGTCACTTTTGCAGACCCAGGCCTCTGTTGTGTAAAACAGCAGAAACTCAGAGGCTATGGCGCCCGCGGCGGACATCTGGTTCCGTGGGGGATGTCCTAAAGTGGTTAAATAGTTGGCCAGTCCCTCTGAAATTGGTGGGATTAGCCAATATACATCTAGGGCCGGGTTCACGTCACGTTTTTGTCTTCTGTTTAAAGTATAAAAAAAAGTATACATTAAAAGGATGCATACAGTGGCAAATGTCACCATAGAGTTCCATTGTAAAAAAAAAAAAAATAATAAAGAAGAAAAAAAGTTAGTGTATACGTTTTTTTTTATTGGGCTGTAGGGTGGAAAAACGTAGTGTAATATGCTTTTTGTATCTTCCCCCCCCCCCCCCAAACACATACATTAAATGTAAGACGAAAACATAATGTGAATCCAACCTTATGTGTAAGGCCAGCTTAAAAACAGGAGTCGGGTTGTTGGGTGACGAAGAAGCAGCCTGGCTGATAATGGAATCTGTTAAACATCATCTTCCATCCTAATGCCTAAAATATCTACACCACTCTCACAAAAAAATAATAAAGGCTACGAAGACATAAAAAAAGTTATGGTTGACGGAAAGCAAGAATGAAAAAATACTCCAAAATTACTTTGAACCTTTCAAGGGAGTGTCCTAGTTTTATGCAAAATTGCCCTATAAATGAAACGTTCTACAATTTTCTCATACGCTTTGTGTTTCGATTCCTCACCATTTGCAAGAACTGTATGCTGTCAGTGAACGAGAACAGTCTGGAAACCTGTTCTAGTCCTGCCCTCAGCTGAGAAGAGCATACAATTGTATAGGTGTGATCCCTATACCTGGCCCAATCTCCCTAGAGAGGTCATGTTATACTGTACATTAATATAACCAGAAGACAATAACAAATACTCTAAAAACTTGTAAAAAGCAAATCGTATATGTGTAATTATGGTAAAAAATTAAATCCCCATAAAAAAAAAATTAGCTTAACCCCTTCACTTACCTGAATGTAACTGTATGCCCCAGGTGTGCCAGGGGTATACGTGGCGAGCTCCTGCTGTGTGAAGCCCCATTTACATGGTGTCTTTTGATACGAGAATTTTGGCATAGGTTTTGTCCAGCCAGTGGTTCAAAGCCACAACCACTCCAATAAAGGTTGCATCCTTTCTTGGCGCAGGGTCTGGATGGAAGTCGCGGTAGATGTCCACTTTCGGTTTAGCTCCATTCAGCAGAGCTTAGCCACAACCAGATCCACAGCGCTCAAATTGAAAAACTGCATCAGAAAATGCACCATTGACTGGAAAAAAAAAAGTTACGGTTGTCAGAATATGGCGACACAAAACAAAAGTGGGAAAACTGTATACATTTTGTATCTCTGTAATCCTACTGACCCACCGAACAAGGTCGTCGTATCACCTTTACCTCCGTAAAAATGAAGAACCCACAATACATTTTTTGACTAACATTATTTGGAACATTAAATAGTGCCAAAAAAAGTACAAATCTTCCTGCAAAAAAAATTAAAACGGGACCACGTCTTCCAGTGACGTCCACCCAAAAGTCTGGACACACCTTCTCATTCAAAGAGTTTTCTTTATTCTCATGACTATGAAAATTGTAGATTCACACTGAAGGCATTAAAACTATGAATTAACACATGTGGGAATTATATACCTAACAAAAAAGTGTGAAACAACTGAGAATATGTCATATTCTAGGTTCTTCAAAGTAGCCACCTTTTGCTTTGATTACTACTTTGCACACTCTTGGCATTCTCTTGGTGAGCTTCAAGAGGTAGTCACCTGAAATGGTCTTCCAACAGTCTTGAAGGAGTTCCCAGAGATGCTTAGCACTTCTTGGCCCTTTTGCCTTCACTCTGCGGTCCAGCTCACCCCAAACCATCTCTATTGGGTTCAGGTCCGGTGACTGTGGAGGCAAGGTCATCTGGCGCAGCACCCCATCACTCATCTTCATGGTCAAATAGCCCTTACTTTCAAAGTTTTCCCAATTTTTCGGCTGACTGACTGACCTTCATTTCTTAAAGTAATGATGGCCAGTGCCACTCGTTTTTCTTTACTTAGCTGCTTTTTTCTTGCCAAAATACAAATTCAGTCTATTCAGTAGGACTATCAGCCGTGTATCCACCTGACTTCTCCTCAACGCCACTGATGGTCCCAACCCCATCTATAAGGCAAGAAATCCCACTTATTAAACCTGACAGGGCACACCTGTGAAGTGAAAACCATTTCAGGTGACTACCTCTGGAAGCTCATCAAGAGAATGCCAAGAGTGTGCAAAGCAGTAATCAAAGCAAAAGGTGGCTACTTTGAAGAACCTAGAATATGACATATTTTCAGTTGTTTCACACTTTTTTGTTATGTATATAATTCCACATGTGTTAATTCATAGTTTTGATGCCTTCAGTGTGAATCTACAATTTTCATAGTCATGAAAATAAAGAAAACTCTTTGAATGAGAAGGTGTGTCCAAACTTTTGGTCTGTACTGTATATGTGCTGCTATATTACGCAGCACTTTACATACATTAAGTATATAATATAAAATGATGTATTTACAGAGATAAAAAAGAAATGATATATAGCAAAAATCTGGCAGCACTACATCCAACTATAACAAAAAAGGATGCATGCCCAAAGGGACTAGACTATTGCTTAATACACAAAGTAGCAAAAAGGCAACACTCCAAGAATCAGTAAAAAAATAAATAAGAAAATGCTTTTATTCACCCATGTGGGTACGCGACGTTTTGGCTCAAGACTAGAGCCTTTCTAGTTTTGGCTCTAGTGTTGAGCCGAAACGTTGCGTATCCACATGGGTGAATAAAAGCATTTTCTTCCTTTTTTTTTTTTATTTTTTACTTTTTTTTTTTTTGGAGTGCTGCATTTTTGCTAATATATAATATATTACACATACATAAAAAGCTGAATATACCTGATCCAAAAAAACTAATCCAAAGAGGTTGCTGGATTTCTGTGCCTCCTGCATCGTGACTCTCATGGTTATTGCAGTGCCTCTATTATGGACGAAAAGCAAACATACTGTACATTTTAATGTATTAAAAAAAATCCCTAAAAAAAACCCTTACATGTGAGAAACCCCCAACCTCTGTGGGTGCTGTTTTAACACAAGATATGTAAAAGTGGAACCACAGCCATTTAAAATTGAAATGCAGATGCTCGTCCATAGGCGAGTAATGTTTGTAGCTGTCTGGATGGAAAATAGATACAGTTAGGCTGGGTTCACATCGCGTTTTTTCCCATCCTTCTAACATTTACAAAAAACGTATACGTTAAACGGATGCCTCAGACTGATGCCATACAGTGGTATCTGTTCACCATAGAGTTCCATTGTTAAAAAAAAAAAAAAAAAAAACTTGAACTCTGGTGAACAGATGTGGCTACTTTTACATCTGCGCTTTCCCTTTCCTCTATTGCGATCAGTCATCCGCCAATAGTGGGGGGAAAATGCTTCCATTTTGTCCCCTTTCATTATCAATTTGGACAAAACTGAACGAAACAGAGTGCACCTTGGTGCTTTCCTTTCTGTTTGGCTGCGTCCCATTCGCGGACAGAATAATGCTGCAAACAGCGTTTTTCTGTCCGCGATGTGGTGCGGAGCAAGACGGATCCATCATGACACTCAATGGAGGCGGATCCGTTTTCTCGGACACAAAAGAAAACGGCTATTTTAGAGATAATACAACTGGATCCGTTCAGAATGGATGCAGACAGTTGTATAATCATGACCAAAGCGTTTTTGCTGATCCATGACGGATCCAGAAAAAAACCTAAGCCGATCACTGTATGTAGTCTGAGGCATCCGTTTAACGTATAAATTTATATATATTTTTTTTATGGAACTCTATGGTGAAATGGATGTAAACGGATCCATTTTTTGTATACATTAAATGGATGGGGAAAAACGCAATGTGAACCCAGCCTTAGTTGTGTGTGTGGTTGTGTACGCAGCTCCCTTTTACTGTAATGTGCAGTCACCTGTCCAGGGATGGGGCTGGTGGGGGGTAAATCTCGGCAGCTCAAGGATAAGGATTCTATGGCATGCCAAGTCAATATACCTTAAAAGACTGTGGTGGAAAAAAATCCTTTAACCTAAAACTACTTCCCATACAGTATATCAATGGGAAACGGAGTAGCTGAGTTCTGCGATATAAGAAGAGCATAGTTTTTGGCAAAGTGACAGCTGTCAAGACCAGGAGACGCTAGAAGTAAAGGAATCCTCAAAAAAGGATCCGGCGTTTTATTTCTTTCACCTTTTTTTCGGTCTGCGCAGGACGGATCCGGCACTAATACATTCCTATGGAAAAAAGTGTTCCGGAATTTTGGACGGAGATAAAACCGTAGCATGCTGCAGTATTATCTCCGTCCTGAAAAGTCAAAAAGACTGAACTGAAGACATCCTGAACGGATTGCTCTCCATTCAGAATGCCTTAGGATAAAACTGATCAGTTCTTTTCCGGTATAGAGCCCCTAGGACGGAACTCTATGCCGGAAAAGAAAAACACAAGTGTGAAAGTGCCCTAATCTGTTTTTTATTTTGGAATCATTGGAGCAATAAAGAAAAATGGCTTAGAGGACCTTGCGATTTTCTGTTTTTGTTTTTCGCTCCCCGTCTTTCCAGAGCCATACATATATTTTTATTTTTTTTCCGTTCACGTGGTCTTAAGAGGGCTTTTTTTTTTATTGCGGGACAAGTTGTGCTTGTGCTTTCTACTATTTAATATTGCATATGATGTCGTTCTGGCATTTATTTTTTATTTTTTTGTTACAGAATTTATTTGCGGTAAAATTGACTTACAACGATACCATTATAGTTTTTCTTGTGTTGACCTTGAAAAAAAATACTAATTTTCTTTTCATTTTCAAATTCTGACCCCTAAAACCTTTTTTAGTTATATGTTCATTGCTGTATGAGGACAAATTTTTTGCGGGGCGATCTGTACTTTTCAGCGGTACAATTTTGAAATGTGACTTTTTGATCACTTTTTTTATTACGTTTTTTTTTGGAAGGTGAAGTGACAAAAATGGCGAATTGGCCATTTTAGATTTTTTTCCCATTACGCTATTACCACATGGAATAAATATTATATTTTAATAGTACGGGCGTTTTTGCACCCGGAGATGCCAGTGATGTGTAATTTTTTTTTTTTATTGTTTTCGTATTTAGATTTTGGGGAAAGAGGGGTGATTTTAACTTTTCAATGTCCTGAATTTTTCACTTATTTTGGGCTAACAATAATTTTTTTTTGTTGGTTTTTATTAAAAATGTTAATCCGTTTCTGAGATACAAGAGTTAAAAATCTATTTGCAGGCTGTCAGTTTCTGTTTTCTTTGAATCCGGCCATCTGACGGCTCATGTGTAGCTCTTGTCTCTGATCTCCTGACCTCATAAACACTTTAAGCTATGTTTATATCAGTTTGATAAGAATTGATGTATAATGAGGTCCAGAGATAAGAGCTACACATGATCTGTCAGATGATGGGATTCAAAGAAAATACACTTACCGCCTGCAAATATACTGGTGTTTAACAAAGACCTATTGAAAAAATGACTATTGAGTAAAATGCAATCATATAAAAAAAATTGCACCGAATGTGTCCGTAGTCTGTCTTTTTTTTACTGTATTTTAGGACACTTTGAAAAGGGATCTCAAGCTCCCTCTTAATAAGATGCAGGTTGTCTCGTATATGTTTGACAGTCACCTGATCATCTCTTTCACAGTGATGTTTTGGTTTCTTTTGAGCAGCTTCTGAATAAGCAGGTCTGCAGTGTAAAGCATGAGGGATCAGAACTGCCGCCTGATGCAATTGGGTTTTAGAGTATCACCGACATACACTGTAGATAAGCTGTGGTCCTTAGTCATGGGGACTCATGTAGAATTTTTTAAATGTGTTTTGAGCCTCTGTATTCCTCCGTGATAGCGGGAAGCCAGGTAATTGCACGTTTTTAGAAGTTCCACCTCACACTCTCACACCCACCCACGTTCACTTGTAGTCACTTAGATGACACGGGTGTCTCTTCAGCGATGACTATGATCATCCCACCGTCCTAGGACCAGCGTGCAGTAACATAACCACATCCAGCGTCTGATCTGCGCAGGTGACTGCTTGAGGTTAAAGGTGCCAGCACTAGATGTATGTGCAGCAAACCATGCGCCAGAACCTGCAAATGCCGCAAATCCTTTCTGTTTTGGCTAATAAAAGCCACAATCCTTCCCTAAAGAATCTTTGCTTATTGGAGAAAATAGAGGGTTAAAGGGCATCTGTCAGCAGATTTGCACCTATGACACTGGCTGACCTGTTACATGTGCACTTGGCAGCTGAGGACATCTGTGTTGGTCCCATGTTCATATGTGCCCGCAGTGCTGAGAAAGATGAGGTTTTCATATATGCAAATGAGGCTCTAGGAGCAACGGGGGCGTTGCTGTTACACCTAGAGGTTCTGCTTTCTCTGCAACTGCTGCGTCCTCTGCACATTGACATGGCCAGACATTGTAAACATCACCACACCTGGCCCTGTCAATCAAAGTGCAGAAGGCGTGGCAGTTGCAGAGAGAGCGGAGCCTCCAGGTGTAACGTCAATGTCCCATTTGTCTTTTTTGCATATGTTAATGAAGGGGGTCTCCCTCCGTTACTCAGTCAATGCCACTGCGTTAATGGGTTACTATGGCAGATAGGAGGCCTTACATCAAAAGGGGATTTCTAGGACTCCATTATTGATGACTTATCCTTAGGACAGGTCATCAGTATAAGATTGAACCAATAACAAAGAATATATGGATCAAAGTTTAAGCAAACAATGTCACCACACAATATATACTCAAGAAATGTATTTAATAAAAATTGTGATTATTTGAGTATATATTGTGTGGTGACATTATTGTTTGCTTAAACTTTGATCCTTTTATTCTTTGTTATTGGTTCTGTCTATTGTGATATTAGATCGCATATACATATATGGGAAAAGTATTCGTTGGTTGCATCAGTATAAGATTGGCTGGTTTTCCAACTCCTCCACCCCGGCTACCAATCATCTTGTTGCGGCATCGGATTGACAGCGCTTCACAGTATGTGTCTTGTTACTGCAGTGTTGCTCCCGTTGACTTGAATAGGTGCAATGCTACAGCAAACCGTGACAAAATGGTGCCCATACACAGTCGGTATATGGTAGCTCTATAGGGGTCTTCTGTTTTGCAATTTTTTTAATTTAATTTTAATTTTTTTAGGCATGTCATAAAAAGTTCCACACTTGTAATGAGGTGTGCTAGAGATTTGGCTCGCAGCTAAACCAGAGAGACTAAGGAGTTGTGCCATCTGCGTCCTTAAAGGGGTATTCCCATCACATACAATGGGGGCATATCGCTAGAATATGCCCCCATTGTCTGATAGGTGCGTGTCCCTTCTCTGTGACCCGCACCTACAAGGAGAACGGAGCAGGGAGAGCTATGGCTGGAGGATTCCGGGTTTCCAGGAGTCCGTCCACCACTAAGTGCTGCTTCTCACTGCTCCCATACAAGTGAATGGGAGCTCACCGCGCACGCACTGCCAATGCTCCCATTCATTTCTTTGGGGCAGATGAAAATAGCCGAGCCAGTGCTCGGCTGTTTTCGGCAACTCCATTGAAATGAATGTAGGGCGGCTGCGCATGTGCAGTGCGCCCTCCATTCATTTCCCCGCTCCGTTCTTGTAGGTGCGATAGGCCCCCATTGTATGTAATGGTAAAACCCCTTTAAAGCCTATATGTAACAGCGGCTGCTGCACGCCGCTGTTCTCCCGCTTACCGCCGTGGTCCTGGGCGCCGTGCTCAGTGGTTATCCACCGCTGCAGTCCTGGGCTCTGTCGCTGTATGTGCTGTGGTGCTGAGGATTCTGCTCCACAGGTTCCACTCAGCCCTGGCCACAGCATGCTTGCAGCTGGTTTTGTGTTACACTGCCCTAGGGGCGGCGCGCATCACTCCCTGGGCTGCATGGGTTGGGTCATGTGACCTCGCTGACCAACCCAGGCTCTCTTGCATGTACTTAAAGGGAACCTGTCACCGGGATTTTGTGTATAGAGCTGAGGACATGGGTTGCTAGATGGCCACTAGCACATCCGCAATATCCAGTCCCCATAGCTCTGTGTGCTTTTATTGTGTAAAAAACACGATTTGATACATATGCAAATTAACCTGAGAGGAGTCCTGTCCCTGACTCATCTCACCTACAGGACTCACCTCAGGTTAATTTGCATATGTATCAAATCGTTTTTTTTTTACACAATAAAAGCACACAGAGCTATGGGGACTGGATATTGCGGATGTGCTAGCGGCCATCTAGCAACCCATGTCCTCAACCCTATACACAAAATCCTGGTGACAGGTTCCCTTTAAGTGGCTCAGCCCCCTTCCCAGATGCCTCATTGTCAAGGTCCTTGTGTGTGCTAAGTTCCTGATACACTCGTGTGCTCCTGACTTATACTTTGTTCCTGGATTCTGCTATTCGTTTGATCCCTGCAGGCTTGCCTTGACTCTCATGTTGCCGACATTGATTGCCTGACCTGTTCCTGTGCCACCTGCCCTGACCTTTTGCCTGTCTGACGATGCCTCTGCCTCATCCTTCGGTCCTGCGCTGTTGCTCCTGGTAACGACCATGCCTGCCTGACTACTCTTGTACTTCTGGTACCTACCCAGGTATCTCCTTTTCTGCCTGGACCAGCTGCCTCGTGTGCCTTCTTTCCTCAAGAGGTAGCGACCTGGTGTTCCCCTTGGGAAAGTCTATCCCCACCAACAGGGGTACTGTGAAGAATCAAGGGGAATACTTAGACAACGCCCTTAGAGGAGGTGGCACAGTGGGTTCACACCCGCTGGTTCGTGACACTATGTTCACCTTTGGGGGCAATAATTTTTTATTATTGCCTTGTACTTATTTTGATCTAAAAATCATTTCATTATTTTTTTTTATTGGTCTTTATTTAAAAAAAATATGGAGTACTTTTTTGTGTACATAGCTGAGATGCTGTAGTATCAGCCTGTGGATTTGCTCTCTTTTCCGTCAGTTGGGGAGCTGACAGACTCCTTATCTCTGCTCTCTGACATTATAAACACACATTATAGCTCAGTTCTTATCTTACTGATAAGAATGTGGCTTAAATAAGTGTTTATAACCTGTCAGTAGTTTAGAGAGAAGGTTTATTAGATGACCAGCACAATGTGAAAGTACCAGTCACACAGTTAGAAAAACGGTTAACCCTTAGTGACAGAATGGCTCAATATTTTTTAAAAAAGGCCAATTGAAAATGTTTTATTAGCCAAAAATGAGTAAAATGCCATCATAAACAAAAACTGCCTCCGAAGGTTTTGCATAGCCTTTAATCCCGCATGGTGATGGGGACATCGGGAACTTTCTGGTCACTACCACTAGAGTATTCTCGGTTAGCAGTGTGGACAGAAGGGACCCATTCATAGTACCAAAGCAGCAGACAGGAAATGTAGACAGACAAGCCGAGGCCGTAAAAGTTGGCTTGTAAACCAGAGTCGGACAGAGGTAAAGGTAGGCAGCAGCCAACTGATAAAGTGAGAAATCAAAAGTCAGGTTAATGCCAAGCAAGACTTCAAAAACCACACCTCTGTAGATTGCAGAAACCTATTGCTTAGCTACTGGGTGTTGGAGGAAGGGCCCTTAGGAAGCCTGGGATGACTGGCCATTGGCTGCAGTGAAGGAGCCTTAATGCACGTTGGCCCTTTAAGAATCCACGAGCCAGCATGTGTAGAGAAAGGTGAGCCGGTGGAACGTGACACTATGGCAGGATATAGAAATCCACAGAGGTGTCTGGTTCTTTATCCAGAGCCAAAATCTTTTCCTTCTAGGGGACCAAGAAAACCAGCCGTGTTGATGGTGTGCTTGCCAACTGTCCCAGAAAAAGGGGAGACCTCCCGGACTCCCAGAAAACTGGCAAATTTCACGAGTAGCGTCTAAAGCTTCTTTCTACTGCTGCATCTTTAGGTAAAGCCTTGGTACCCGCATGTGCTCTGGGGGAGGGGAGGTGATGCATCATGGAAAGGTAGTGGAATCCCAAAAAGGGGCTTGTCCGTGCCTAAAAAAATTCCAATATAATCTCTCCCGTTGTATGGTTTATAGTTAGATTTTTACATACATATTTCTGGGAAATATAGGTTACAACCATTATCACGCTCATTACGGCGTCATCCGCTCTCCTGCGAGTCTTAGTACTTTCAACCATTTTTTTTTTTTTTTTTTTTTTTTGTGTGGAAGGGGGTGTATCCTGCAACTTTAAGGAGGTAAAAGCTGATAAGATGGTTTCCTGGTGCTTCTGATGAAACCAGAGATGGCTAATCATTAATTTTAGATTATAGCACTTTTCTCACTAATACACAGAAGGTTTTGACCTTTTATTAAGGGCTCATTCACACGACCGTGGTTTGGTTCCGCATCCAAGCTGCATTTTTTGCGGGTCGGGTGCGCACCCATTCACTTCAATGGGGTGGCAAAATATGTGGACGGCACTCCATGTGCTCTCCGCATCCGTTGCTCTGTTCCATGGCCCCGCAAAAATTATGAGTCTGGTCCTATTCTTGTCCGTTTTGCGGACAAGAATAGGCATTTCTATAGAGGGCCTTCCGTTCCTCAAATTGCGGAAGGCACACGGGCGGCATCCGTGTTTTGCTAATCTGCAATTTGCAGACCGCCAAATACGGCAAGTTCGTGTGAACAAGCCCTAACTCTATTACTATTACCTTTTAATGAATAACTGCAGAATTGCACCCTCATACTTGTGTGACACATTGTTCTTCTTTTACTCACAAAGCCATTCCGTAAGCTCTGCAGCCATTGATTGTAAATACACGCCCATTAAAGGGGTTGTGTCACCAGAAATATTCTACATTTTTCAAACCAACATCTGGATCAGAATACTTTTGTAATTGTAATTGCATGTAATTAAAAATGTAGTATAGTCACTGAGCTATTCAATGAAATGTATCTAGATAGCACCACCTACTTTTCTTTCATTTTCTTGTCTCTTGTCCACCTCACTGAGGTGGTCACACGCTCTCAGTTTAAAGTGTAACTGTCATAAATTTTTTATTTTATTTGTGTAAGGTGTAGGGGCAGTGATACTGACCATTTTTTGTAATATACTTTAATTACTGAAATCGTACATTTCTATTAGTGGCCCATTTTGAGCCTTAGCAACGCTCCTCTATCTTCTGTTTACCTAACAGTCAGTGTTCAGCAAGTCTCCAGAGTTATGTAAACAGAAGACAGAGGAGCGTTACTAAGGCTCAAAATGGGTGACTTTAGAGCTATTTTTCTAATAGAAATGTATGATTTCAGTAATTAAAGTATATTACAAAAATGTTCAGCATCGCTGCACCTACACATTACACAAATGAAAGAATGACAGTTACATTTTAAATCTTCAACTACCACCAGCTGTATCTTCTGTTAGGAGCTGTATCCGTTACAGAGAGAGAGCTGCAGCAGAAAGGACACCTCTCCTGAGCTGCAACAGAAAAGGCACACCCCCTGAGCTAAAGTGGTCTTCTTCCACTTAACATTACGCTAACAACATCCTCTGTCTGATCATCACAGACACACTCCTCTGCCATGTCGGTCCAGCCTGTCACTCCGCTCCCACTCTTAGGCTGGGTTCAGGCCTGAGCGTTTTACAGCGCGTCCCTACGCGCTGTAAAACGCTCAACAGGCAAGAACCAATGATTCCCTATGGGAATGGTTCTCACCTGAGCGTTTTACAGCGCTGTAAAACGCCCGACGCCCCAAAAAGTACAGGAGCTTCTTTGGGGCGTCTTGTCGCGCGTCACCGTACATAGACTTCAGCTTAAACGCGCGACAATGGGCGTTCGCTTGTCTCTGTATGCGCGATTGCAAACGTCCGTACAATCGCGCATACAGAGCGTACGTTCAGTACGCTCAGGTCTGAACCCAGCGTTAGCCCCCACCATTTTATCTATTCACATGTCACTCTTCCTCCCACCCAATATCATAATATTACCCACAATGCAATTTCCGAATATACTAGTTAAAGGGGTTGTCCTACCATAACTACTAATCTATTATCAACTGGGTAGAGGATAAGTATTTGATTGGTGAGGGTCCAACCGCCAATTATGAGACCAGGAAGTGAATGGAGCAATGGTTACGCATGCCCGTTACTGCTCCATTCAGTTCTAAGGACTAGACATGACAGCCCAATCTGTTTAATTCTAGAACTCTGTATTGTGGGCTCTGCCATTAAAAGGGTTATCCCACAAATTAAAAAATTAAAATATCTAGGGTTAACTGCATCAATACAATTCTGGAGGGTAACTCTCCCCTCTGCTGCTCTGGTCTCTTCACTTTCTGTGGGTGGGCAGCATGTAACAGTCATGCACCTGCATCTCCCAGGAGTGCATTGCAATCGGTTCTTATTAACTCCTCCCTCCCCTGCATAGGAAATAGTGTAGCACTCACAACCCTGGCTATTCCACTATTAAATAGCACTGCGGTATGTAATGCCCTTCCCCCAATTTCCTTTCCCCCGTCTAGAGAGAGAGATATACTGTAGCTATATATTAATATGAGCTTAGAACTAGAGATAATTACATAAAATATGTTGGCCTGCTTCACTGAGATCAGTACGCTGGCTCTGAGAGGAGAAAGGGAGCTGGGAAGATACTGAGCATGTCGGTCCACCACTGAGTGCAGGAGAAACAGCAGAGGGCACTAATCTGCTGGAATTATGTCTGTAATGGGTTGGCCAGCTCAACTATGGGATCGCAACCCTGTCGAGTTTCAATTGGATAATCTACACTTTCGAGCTGCAGTGTATATATAAAGCTATATATGCAGTGGCATGGAAAAGTGTAGGCACCCCTGGTCAAAATTACTGTTACTGTGAACAGTTAAGCAAGTTGAAGATTAAATTATTTTCAAAAGGCATAAAGTTAAAGATGACAAATTCTTTTTTATTTTCATCTTTTACATATTCAAATTAACAAAAAAAGGAAAAGGGCCTGAAGCAAAACTTTGGGCACCCTGCATGGTTAGTACCTAGTAGTACCCCCTTTGGCAAGAATCACAGTCAAGAGTCTTTCAATTCTTGTTTGAGGGTTTTTCATCTATTTATCCTTTCAAAAGTCTTCCAGTTCTGAGATTCCTGGGCCGTCTTGCATTTACTGCTCTTTTGAGATCTATCCACAGATTTTCAATGATGTTAAGATCAGGGAAATGTCAGGGCCTTGGTAAAACTTTCAGCTTGCGCCTTTTTTAGGTAGTCTATTGTAGATTTTGAGGTGTGTTTAGGATCATTATCCATTTGTAGAAGCCATTCTCTTTTCAACTTCAGCTTTTTTACCGTTGGTGTTATATTTGCTTACAGAATTTGCTGGAATTTCATTGTATCCATTAAAATGTTCCTCGTGCCACTGGCTGCAACACAACCCCAAAGCATGCTTGATCCACCCTTGTGCTTAATTGTTGAGGAGGTGTTCTTTTCCTGAATTTCTGTGCCTTTTTTTTTTTCTCCAAACATACCTTTTGCTTATTGTGGCCAAAGAGTTCTATTTTAACCTCATTGGTCCACAGAACTTATTTCCAAAATGCATCAGGCTTGTTTAGATGTCCTTTGGCAAACATCTGATGCTGAATTTTGTGGTGTGGACACAGGAGAGATTTTCTCCTGATGACTCTTCCATTAAGGGCATATTTGTGCAGGTGTCGCAGGACAATAGGACAATGTACCACAACTCCAGAGTCTGCTAAATCTTCCTAAAGGTCTTTTCCAGTCAAGCAGGGTTCTGATTTGCCTTTCTAGATCTTCCAGACCTTCTCTTGACCTCCACTGTTCCTGTTAACTGCCATTTCTTAAGTACATTTCAAACTGAGGAAATGGCAACCTGAAAACATTTAGCGATGGTCTTATACACTTCTCCTGCTTTGTGGGCCTCAACTGTTTTCATTTACGGAGTTTTAGTCAACTGCTTAGAACCCGTGACTGCCATTTTTTTTGGAACAAGGTTTAGATGAGTCTGGGTAAGCTATGAAATTTGCAACACCTGGCTTTTCCTAACCATGCTTGTGAACAAGCCTTAACCCTAACAGGCATTTAAGGTCTGAGACCTCAGTCAAAGTTATCTGAGCGCTCACATCTCCTTGCGTTCCCATGCTTTTGCAAGGTACTGACTTTCCTTTTTTTACTCTAAAATTTTACATAACCCAAATAATACACTGATATTGCTTAACCCCTTCTACCCGGCCAGTTTTCGCCCTTATGCCCAGGCCATTTTTTGCAAATCTGACATGTCACTTTATGTGGTAATAGCTTTGGAACACATAATAATAGCTTTCTTGTGATACACTGTACTTCATGATAGTCATAAATTTGAGTCAATATATTTCACCTTTATTCGTGAAAAAATTCCAAATGTACCCAAAATTTTGAAAGATTCCCCAATTTTCTAAATTTTTATTTCTCTATCTTTAGAATAGATAGTGATACCTCATATAATAGTTATACTTTACATTTCCCATATGTCTAGTTCATGTTTTGGATCATTTTGGAAATTTACATTTTATTATTTGGGGACGTTAGAAGGCATATAAGTTTAGAAGCAAAGCTTGAAATTTTTCAGAAACCAAAACCCACTTTTTAAGGACCAGTTCAAGTCTAAAGTCACTTTGTGGTGCTTAAATAATAGAAACCACCTAAAAATGACCCTATTTTAGAAACTACACCCCTCAAGGTATTCAAAACTGATTTTACAAACTTTGTTACCCCTTTAGGTGTTCCACAAGAATTAATGGAAAATGGAGATGAGATTTCAGAATGTTACTTTTTTTTGCAGATTTTAAATTTTAATCCATTCTTTTTCAGTAACAAAGCAAGGGTTGATAGCCAAACAAAACTCAATATTTATTTCCCTAATTCTGCTGTTTACAGAAACACCCTACATGTGGTCGTAAACTGCAGTATGGCTACACGGCAGGGCGCAGAAGGAAAGGAACACCGTATGTTTGTTTTTAAGGCAGATTTAGCTGAATTGGTTTTTAGATGCCATGTCCCATTTGAAGCCCCCCTGATGCACCCCTACAGTAGAAACTCAAAAAAGTGACCATATTTTGGAGACTACGGGATAAGGTGCCAGTTTTATTGGTAACTATTATGGGGTACATATGATTTTAAATTGCTCTATATTACATTTTTTGTGATGCAAGGTAACCAAAAAATGTATGTTTTGGCACAGTTTGATAATGTGCTATTTTTATAGTGCAGGTTGTTACTGGACGCAATTATATCAAATATGTCTACTTTCTTTGTTTGTTTTTACATAATAAAGCATTTTTTTGGGGAAAAAATTATGTTTTTGTGTCTCAATTTTCTGAACACCCTATTTTTTTTATATTTTTTTGCCGATCGTGCAGGGGCTCGTTTTTTGCAGGAAGAGTTGACGTTTTTTATTGGTACCATTTTTGAGTACATATGATTTTTTTTTTTTTGATCATTCATTATGGACACTTTATGGGGCAAGGTGACCATTTTTGAAACCCAAGTAATGTTTTGCTGTCTCCATAGTCTGAGAGCCATAGCTTTTTTATTTTTTGACCGGTTATCTTGCTGTTGAAATTTTTGTTATGTTCGGAGACCAAAATTGCTTTTTTTACACCTTTTTATTTTTAAATTTTTATTTTTTTACGGTGTTCACCTGAGGGGTTAGATCATGTCATATTTTTATATAACTGGTTGTTACGGACGTGGCGATACCGAATATGTAATTTTTTTTAATGTATTTAACTTGTCTTAGTGTCTCCATGTTCTGAGAGCTATAGTGAGTAGTACACAAACAGGTTGCCTAGGAGACCGGGCCTGAGGCTGTATCTCCTTGGCTCCCGTAGAAGGCAGGTCCCAATGCCGTTGAAGGCATCGGGCTGCCTTCTGACAGATCGAGTCCACGCCACAGCAGCGCGGGGACTCGATGCGCTCCCTCACTCGACACAAACCCCTTCTATGTCGCGGACTGTGGCATAGAAGGGGTTAATCCTCCGGCATCGGAATTTACAGCGATGCTGGCGGATGCAGCAGGGGCCCAGCTACCACGGACTGCTGGACCGCTGCAGTGATCGGGTGAGCACCGCTCCGGTGCCCGCCCGATCACTATGATGTACTATTACGTCAAATTGCGGGAACGCAGTGGCTTCCATGACGTAATAGTACGTCATGTGTCGGGAAGGGGTTAAAATGTTTTTAAATATAAAAGTGGGTTCCGTCTTTAACGTATGCATTTTTGGAAATCATTTTATCATCTTCAATTTTGCTTAACTGTTGACAGGAACAGCAATTTTGACCAGGGGTGCCCAAAAATGTATGTGTGTATGTATATATATGTGTGTGTGTGTGTGTGTATATATATATATATATATATATATATATATATCTCCTGCTGCATGTTTCTTTAGAGGTTTTCATGCTTCCTCTGACAAAATGACAGTAAGAACATTTTCATTCTGTAAACCACAGGAAGACACTGAAGCTTTATGGTTCCCGTTGGGTTTCTACTACGGTGTCTTCAGCTTTGCCATGTAAAGTGTGTTTTCTCATAAGTTGTACGTCACACACTTACACTGTATATGATTCATCACTAGGCACATTTAAAGTAGTTTTCCAGGATGTAATATTGATGGACTGTCCTTAGCCCATCAGTGTGTGATCAGTGGGAGCCTGACCCAGCAGAACAATGTTGAAGCGGAGGTCACTGGACTGCCACATCCCTTATGACAGTAGACCACGCAGCGACAGTCAGATACGTCCGTATGGCTGTGTCTGGGCCTGAAGCTCAGCCCATTGACAGATTATCAACTTAAAGTCCCTTTTAAAGAGGATCTCTCCGCTCTCTTGACCTGTGTACTTTTGGAAACATTTTGTTTCCCCATAAAACATCAGTTCTGGGCATCTTTACTTAGAACTCAACAATATACCATTCCTTTGTTATTCCTCATGGAATTGTATGAATGAATTGACTGGGTGTTTTACCATTGCCATTTGTCAACAAGGTGTATCCTTGCACACTCCAACACTCTCCAGTCAGTAATGAGGGCGTCCATGTAGAGACTCGCCCTACTGGCATGGTGGGTGATATTGTTTAGTTGTCATTTCATACATTTTCAGGAGTAATAACATTAGAACACAGAACAATACAGCACCCTTGAATTGATATTACATGGGGAATTTAATAAAAGGCGCCCAGAAATCTGTCTGACCAATATGTTAACAATCAGCAGACTGGTCCACCAAAGTGTTTTCCAATGGGCCCAGGCACTGTCATAACAATTGGCCCTTAAATGGGTTTTACCTGGATTTTGCCCCCGTTAACTATCCTCTGGAGCATGTGATACCTATTAAAATCACATTCACCTGGTACCCACTGCTCCATTACACCCCCTGTGATGTATAACGCTCCCCTCTCACGAGACTTTGTGCAATAGCTTCATAAATTAACTTGTACTGTAAAAAATAAATATTTCCCGAAGTGGTGAAACCGAACCAGAGTTCGGAAATAGTTTTTTTTTACAGTACAAATTAATTTATGAAGTTATTACCCGAAGTCTTGCGAGACTTCGCAAAGCAATAACTTCAGCTCATCGGAGCCAATACATTTTCGTTCTAATACTGTACGGAGCAGGAGTTCCGTACAGTATTAGAACGAATTTTATGCGAATCGACTTTGGATGTTTCATCCGAAGTCGACTCGCTCATCCTTAGTGAAGATCCCAGGTTGGAATCTTAGTAGAGACTTTACTTCAGGTTTTTTTTTCTTCCACATTTATCCCATTAGTAAAGTCTGTCCTTATTATATTGAGAATAATGTTTTTTAGAAAGCTAATAAATATTACTGGTTTCTTCATAATCATGTATGTGTCTCTGAATAAAGCAGTAACAGGTTCTAGAAAAAAAAAACACTATTCTCAATATAGTAAGGCCTTATTATATAACTATATGTTCAAGACGGATCCGTTCTGAACGGATGCAGACGGTTGTATTATCTGAACGGATCCGTCTGTGCAGATCCATGATGGATCCGCACCAAACTCGAGTGTAAAAGTAGCCTGAGAAGCTTTCCTCATCTTCCTGTTGTCCTTATATGACATGTGTCCTGATAGATAACAGGACTGATGTGTGACTCACCAGTTTTAACCATTAAATGGTCACTTTTTCCGTCAAGGAGCAGACCTTGAGACCTTGAGGGCCTATCGATTTACTTTAGAAGGTGTCTGGCCTCTTATTGGAAATATGGAGCTTTTAATGGAGGACTTCTGCCCCCCATATTGACTAGAGAGACAGCTCCCACTCTGGAGGACCATTGGTGTCAATGTAGGACATCCAAGCCCATTGATTTTAGTGACTGTATGCAATGTAACATTTGTACCTCAAATTCTCCTGGTGAAATGAAAATAACTAAGTTAGGACACCAGTATCAGTGCATCCCCTTATTTGCCTCCACCCCCCTTCCCCGCCAGAAGTACCTGTGAAGAATCTATACTCCCCTCCGTCTTCGCAGCTCCTTGACTGTCTTCCCCGTCCCCACGTCACAACTGAGGCTAGTGATTGGCTGCAGCGGTGCAGATGACTGTCTGTGTGCGGAAGTTGACCAATGGGGACCTGAAGTCCAGTGAAGGGAGTCAGTGGGGAGCAAGTGAGTATGGACTTCTCCACAGGCTGGGGTGCAAAAAAAAAATGAATGCTACCCTCATCTCAATTAAATTTTTCTACCTTGGTTTAGATTATCAGGTGATTAATTATTTCTATTGTGTGAAATATAGCCGAAAAAGAAAATGTATAATTCTTCAGTACATTAGGAAACTCCAAATCTGGCAAAAACATAAGCTGGAGAACATTCCTTGTATTGTGTGTTGTCTCCTAAGGATTACTACTAAGGGTAGGTTTACACAGAGGGTTTTGATGTAGATCTTCCTGCTGGAGGGAGAAGTAGAAGTCCTTACTTTATATTCCAGATTCCTTTCTAATGCACTTTTGGCTAAAACATATGTGGAAAAATCTGCCTCCAAAAAACGTATTTTTAAGCCTCATGCACACGACCGTAGTTATGGTCCGCATCCGAACCGCAGTTTTTGAGGCTCGGATGCCGACCCTTTCACTTCAATGGGACCGCAGAAGATGCGGACAGCACTCCGTGTGCTGTCCGCATCCGTTGCTCCGTTCCGAGACCCCGCCAAAAAAATATAGCATGTTCGTTTTGCGGACAAGAATAGGCATGTCTACAGTGGGCCGCCCGTTCTGCAAATTGCATAAGGCACACAGGCGGCTTCTGTTTTTTGTGGATCCGGCGCGGTCGTCTGCGTGAGGCCTTAAGATCATATAAGCCACGTGTGTAACTTCTGATGTCAAAAAGTCTCATTTCAGACCAGTTTGGCCTTTGTAGAAAAAAAAAAAAAAGAGTAATCGTGAAAGCAGGTGCAGCGTTTACCTGTGACTATATATTAACCAATTGGTTTAGCAAATCTTAGATTATTTCATGTAGAAATAGAAATTATGATTATTTAAGCAAACAGATTTACCAGCTCCATGACTTACGCAATTTACTATTTATTTTGTTGATGAATCGTCCTAAATTCAGTTATCTGTCTATCCATCCGTCTATTGTAGCAAGAACTCATGGCTTTGAATAGCCTAAAAGTATAACTCATCTACAATGTTTTTATCCATTTCTACATAAACTGCCACATTTCTTCCTGGAATACGATGGGTCCCCACTATCCTTCCAGTTTCTAATGATGCGTTGGACAGTTCTTAACCCAATTTTAGTAGTTTCTGCAATCTCCTTAGATGTTTTCTCTGCTTGATGCTGCCAATGATTTGACCCTTCTCAAACAGACTAACATCTTTTCCACGACCACGAGATGTGTCTTTCAACATGGTTGTTTAAGAAATGAGAAGCAACTCATTGCACCAGTTAGGGTTAAATAACTTATTGCCAGCTGAAAGATAATTGCCCATGCAGTAATTATCCAACAGGAGGCTCATCACTATTTGCTTAGTTAAATCTAGGTGGCGACTTTTTTTTTTTTTTTTTTGGGACAGGCAGTGTATATGCATCCTGTTACTTTTAGTTACACGTTATTACTTTATGGCAGTTTTGTATGTTCTTGTTTCTGTCAAAATCTCTTTTTGGAATTTTTATTTATATTGTATTACTGTATTTCTACTTTTCTATGTATCTTTTAGGACCACAACTAGACATGAATGTAGAAAAACACAGAATGCGGTTGCTATGGATATACCGTATTAGCTTAAAACAGGAAATTAAAAACAGGAATTGAAAAGAAAATTACATTTTTCAAAATTGTAATTGTGTTGCTGTCTTATGTTGAGTTAGTAATTATGATAGAATATAGTTTAACTTTCTATCTTTTTTCAATCATATCTATCTCATTATCCATTTATTCTGTATTATCTATCAATCTCCTGTCTATCTATTCCATATTATCTATCTATCTCCATATATGATTTATTTTCTCATTTTAGGTTTATATTGTCTGGATTTTTTTTTTTCTTACTCTACATTTTGTACAAAGTACAGTCATGGACAAAAGTTTTGAGAATTACATAAATATTGGAAATGGGAAAAGTTGCTGCTTAAGTTTTTATAATAGCAATTTGCATATACTCCAGAATGTTATGAAGAGTGATCAGATGAATTGCATAGTCCTTCTTTGCCATGAAAATTAACTTAATCCCAAAAAAACCTTTCCACTGCATTTCATTGCTGTCATTAAAGGACCTGCTGAGATCATTTCAGTAATCGTCTTGTTAACTCAGGTGAGAATGTTGACGAGCACAAGGCTGGAGATCATTATGTCAGGCTGATTGGGTTAAAATGGCAGACTTGACCTGTTAAAGGAGGGTGATGCTTGAAATCATTGTTCTTCCATTGTTAACCATGGTGACCTGCAAAGAAACGCGTGCAGCCATCATTGCGTTGCATAAAAATGGCTTCACAGGCAAGGATATTGTGGCTACTAAGATTGCACCTCAATCAACAATTTATAGGATCATCAAGAACTTCAAGGAAAGAGGTTCAATTCTTGTTAAGAAGGCTTCAGGGCGTCCAAGAAAGTCCAACAAGCGCCAGGATCGTCTCCTAAAGAGGATTCAGCTGCGGGATCTGAGTGCCACCAGTGCAGAGCTTGCTCAGGAATGGCAGCAGGCAGGTGTGAGCGCATCTGCACGCACAGTGAGGCGAAGACTTTTGGAAGATGGCCTGGTGTCAAGAAGGGCAGCAAAGAAGCCACTTCTCTCCAAAAAATACATCCGGGACAGATTGATCTTCTGCAGAAAATATGGTGAATGGACTGCTGAGGACTGGGGCAAAGTTATATTCTCAGATGAAGCCTCTTTCCGATTGTTTGGGGCATCAGGAAAAAGGCTTGTCCGGAGAAGAAAAGGTGAGCGCTACCATCAGTCCTGTGTCATGCCAACAGTAAAGCATCCTGAGACCATTCATGTGTGGGGTTGCTTCTCATCCAAGGGAGTGGGCTCACTCACAATTTTGCCCAAAAACACAGCCATGAATAAAGAATGGTACCAAAACACCCTCCAACAGCAACTTCTTCCAACAATCCAACAACAATGCATTTTCCAGCATGATGGAGCACCGTGCCATAAGGCAAAAGTGATAACTAAGTGGCTCGGGGACCAAAACGTTGACATTTTGGGTCCATGGCCTGGAAACTCCCCAGATCTTAATCCCATTGAGAACTTGTGGTCAATCCTCGAGGCGGGTGGACAAACAAAAACCCACTAATTCTGACAAACTCCAAGAAGTGATTATGAAAGAATGGGTTGCTATCAGTCAGGAATTGGCCCAGAAGTTGATTGAGAGGATGCCCAGTCGAATTGCAGAGGTCCTGAAAAAGAAGGGCCAACACTGCAAATACTGACTCTTTGCATAAATGTCATGTAATTGTTGATAAAAGCCTTTGAAACGTATGAAGTGCGAGTAATTCTATTTCACTACATCACAGAAACTACTGAAACAAAGATCTAAAAGCAGTTTAGCAGCAAACTTTGTGAAAACTAATATTTGTGTAATTCTCAAAACTTTTGGCCACGACTGTAGATATTTTTCCTCCATGCCTTTTGATTGCCACTAGGGAGGAGCGAACCAAACGTTTTTGGGTTCGGTGTTCCGGCGGTGGAGGAATTCCGCTATGGATTCTGTTAGCATGGAGTATACCAGAATTCTATGACTCAAGGCAAAACGGAAGCATTTAAGAGGCATTCTGCCATAATAGAAGTCTGTGGGCCGCATAACGGATCCATCTGGTTTCCGTTATGAAGGACAGGACTTTGTTTTCCGTCCAGACGGATCTGTTATGCTGCCCATAGACTTCTATTATGACGGAATTGCTCCTAAATGGCTTCCGTTTTGCCTTCTGTCATAAATTCCGTTCTAAATTCCTCCATTGTCCGAATCTGAAAACGTCCGGTTTGCTCATCCCTAAAATGCATATTTGGTTGCCCTTAGTAAATGTGAAGTGTAACGTTCTAAAACTTCTTCTCACCTCGTATATTATTCCGATATCTTCGTGCTGATTTTGCATAATATTGCTGACAACCATTGTTTTTGTATCTTTTATTCCTTACAGAATCTAAAAAAGCCTTCACTATGGAAGTTTGCTGGAGTTTTTATGGTTACTAGTGGAACAAATGCAGCCGTATACAGGTATCTATATTTATGACATCATGAAAAATAATCTTTGTATGAACATCTTCTGTTTTACTTTGAATTACCTAGGGCAGTGATGGCTACCCTTCGGCACTCCAGCTGTGGTGAAACTACGACTCCCAGAATGCTCCATTCATTTCTATGGAGTTCTGAGAATAGCCAAGCAAAGTGTGCATCTTGGGAGTTGTAGTTTTACCACAGCTGGAGTGCCGGAGGTTCGCTATCACAGACCTAAGGCATAATTGTTATATGGCAAACACAGTAAAAAAAATAAAAAATAATTGCCTTGAAAATGGAGTCATATGATATTTTATACCGTAATGATTAGCTCCTCAGCAACACTGTCATAAATTCCAACTCTTCTGCAGTTAATAATTAACTTTCTCCTATCGCCCATAGGGAGTTATTTATTAATCTATTATGGGGCAAAATTGTGAAGGGAAATACATAATGTATCATATCAAGCATTTATATGCAATATGTCAAAGATTACGTTTTTTTAAAGGGGTTTTCCGACTGTTTTATACACCTCAGTATAGGGGATCAGTATCTGATCCGTGAGTATTCTGACAACCAGGATCATCGCTGATTAGCTGTTTGAGGAGGCTGCGGCGCCTACCAAGCACAGTGCCGTATTGTATCGTTTCTGTGAATAGGACTGAGCAGCGCTTAGGCCATGTGAGTGATGGGACGTCACTACCTTGGGGTAAACTGCGAGAAGGCCGTGGTGCTCACCGCACTGCCACCAATCAAATACTGACGACCTTTCCTGAGGGTTGGGAAACCCCTTTAATTATTTTACCAGTTGTAGCATCCCTTTGCAGCCACAAACCACACAGTGAGCCAGACTCAGGCCAGCATCTGACAATGAGCCTATTAGATTGACCCTGTCCCCTATTTTAGCAGTAATATACATTGAGCCGCAAAATAAGCATTCACTGCCATAGAAGTAGGGCACTGTGAGCTAGCATTCACCTGCAGGGGGGAGAGCAGCTATAATTATATATTTTTGTTTTTTCACTGGCATCAATTTACTGGAAGACATGGGTAACATAAAAAAAAGGACCAAAAATTAAAAGTATTACCATTTTTTTCACATTATAAGGCGCACCTGATAAGACACACCCCAGGTTTTAGAGGAGGAAGATGAGAAAAAATTTTTTTTTTCATCAGTCCCCCATATCAAGAACTCGCATCAGACCTCCATGTCAGACCCCCATCAGACCTTAAATCAGACTTCCATGCCAGGACCCTATGATAATTCCATGTCACACCTTAGATCAGAGACTTCCATGCCAGGACCCTATGAGAACTCCATGTCAGACCCCCATCAGACCTTAGATCAGACTTCCATGCCAGGACCCTATGAGGACTCCATGTCAGACCCCCATCAGACCTTAGATCAGACTTCCATGCCAGGACCCTATGAGAACTCCATGTCAGACCCCCATCAGACTTCAATGCCAGGACCCTATGAGAATTCCATGTCACACCTTAGATCAGAGACTTCCATGCCAGGACCCTATGAGAACTCCATGTCAGACCCCTATCAAACTTCCATTTCAGATAAAATAAAGAACTTTACTTACCTCTCCTGCTCCACCGCTCCTCTCCAGGTCCGGCGATCGCTTCTCCAGTCACGCACCCTTGTCTTCTCCGGCCTGCGCTGCACTGTCACATGACTGATTTGCAACGGTAGGTCATAATGCATGCACTACGTCCTGACACTGTACGTGGTCAGAACCTGCACAGGCCAGAGAAGAAGACAAGGGAGGGTGAGTACCGACAGCGCTTTACCCGCTCCCTGCACCTAATGCATAATAGTGAGCGCTTCCAAAATGGAAGCACTGACTAGTATTCACTTTATAAGTCCCACCACCATTTTCCCCCCTCGATAATAAATATTTAACAAAATGTGTTTGTATTCATTAAAAGTAATAAAACATAAATCGAAACTTAAAAGAAAGATAGATATTTGATCATTCATAACTGTAGAGTTTGAAGTCAAGGGGGCAGCGGCCTCCTCGATTCAAGTCAGGATAACCACGCCCCCTTTCCCTGCCCCTTCACCTCTGACAGCCGCGTACGTGAACGTCTGACGCACACTCGTCCGGCTTAGCTGAACAGACGAAAGCTATTGGCTGTCAATCAGAAGCGAAGGGGCAGGGAAAGGGGGCGTGGTTATCTTGACTTGAAGCGAGGAGGCCGCTGCCCCCTTGACTTCAAACTCTGCTGTTACATAGTGCGTGCAGGGGATTTAAGTTCGTTTTTCAAGATTTTGGTGCATCTGGATGGAGGACGAAAAGGATCTTTAGGAACGTAATGCTGGTGGTTTAAGAGGCGTTTTTTAGGTGACCGGTTCCCTTTAACATTACATGTATAAAACAGTATGCAGTGCTCCCCCTAGTGGTAGCTGCAAGTGCACAGAAATTTGTCTTTGTCTATGCTACATTTATACAGGGAAATCAGAGCTCTGTTTCAGGATAGATATAAAGATATCTTAAAGGGGTATTCCGGTTATAAAAGTTATCCCCTATCCACCGGACAGGGGATAACTGCTGGGACCCTCACCGATCACAAGAACATAAACCCTGTACCCTGAAATAAATGGAGTGGCTTGTCTTTATGGGACTGCCAGAAATAAATGTGGCACTGTAGTTGGCTGTCTCCAGCAGTCCTATAGAGCGCATGGTCAGCTAGCTGAGCCATTCATTTTGGTGTATGGGGCCCCCGCTCTCATGATTGGTAGGTGGACCCACACTAACGGTACAGAGTTTTGTGGATTAGAAAGTAAGAAACAGAAAGTAGGTCTATGTAGAAGAATTGTGAAGACTAAATTTAAGGAACCAAAATACTAGTTTCTATAAACTGCTTGTACATTGAAAGAGACTGTGTAATCAGTGGACTCCTAACCGGCTGTGTGTCTCAACATATGAACCTTAGAGGACTTTAGACTTTCCTCATCCTAGTACTTTAGATTTTATATGATTGAATCAAATTCTGGTAATCTTCTGATAATCTTGCTTGCTTGGGACCAGATCCATAGATTTATAGAGCCAGACAAGAATACGCAATGTAGACTGCCCCAGGTGCAGATGTGGTTTGAAAAACACATTTTCAAATACCCTTTAATGGAATTTCCTATTTTAATAGGAGGGTCTCCTGTTCAAAAGCAGACGTGACTGCAAAGAGTGTCTCTCACTCTGGAGGACCCGGCGCAATCCCTGGTGCAATCTGTCATCATCTTATAGTCAGGCGACCCTTCTAATGTTCAAAGTGGGAGCGTTCAAAGTGGACGCGTTCAAAGTGGACAATCCCTGAAAAGTATAGATAGAAATAATTGAGATAGGCCAATGCCA
Organism: Bufo gargarizans; assembly: GCF_014858855.1. NCBI lineage: Eukaryota > Metazoa > Chordata > Amphibia > Anura > Bufonidae > Bufo > Bufo gargarizans. The sequence continues at coordinate 342,826,065 of NC_058082.1, forward strand.
CTAACAGAAGAAGCACTAGAAATACTTATCATCCATTCTTTATTAGCAAGATATCCAAACCACTGGGGGCAGTATTATAGAGGTTGTGTCATAAAGACAGACCCTGCTTGCATGCCACCACTCTATGAGCCAGAACGGAGAACCTGGTGGACGTGCACATCCAGCGTTGGGTGGCTGCCATGTAATTCTACATTTCCTCATGCGTGCGGCGCTGTGTAGCCAGAAGCAGCTTTCTTGGTAACAACAACTGACTACTAGCGGTAGAGAAGCCAGACCTGTGATCGGGCAGCTTCATACAACTCCTTTAGTGGACTTTTATTCCATTTGGGTATGGGCCGACCGGGAACTCCCTTGAAAAAAAAACTGCAAGTTATCCTATGTTGTAGACTGGTCCAAATTGACAGAAGGTGGGGCAACTCTCAAGTAGGTAGAGACAACAGAAGTAGGCAGCAAAAAATACCAAATAGCAAAGTGCAGCACTATATACTGCTGTCTTTATCACAGTATTCAACTGTATCCCAGTCTTGGGGATGGTGATACAGTTGAGGTCAGGAGGGCTCCTGCGGTATTGGTCAGGTGCATATGTATCTTAGGCTCTCAGAATTATTTAATGCTTAGAGGATCAGATCATTATGTACCCGGCTGGTAGCCTTGAGAAGGGCTCCAGGGGCCCCTAGGCACCTGCCCACCAGGAAATTTTCCTGTAGGGCCTGTGGCCAGTCCACCCCTGCATTTGCGTAGAAAGGTAACATAGAAAATTGGTGAATGAAAAACAAGGATGAAGACGGGCAAACTGACCACATAAAAAAAATAAGAATAGTGCTCAGTGGTTTAAGTGCTATTTATATATTCCCCGTGCTATTTATATATTCCCGGAGAACCCCTTTAATATCTAACGGAAGCCTCAGTCCAGGTGTCAGATTTCTACACACCCTGTGATGAAACTGAAAATTATACTGTACTTCTAAGTGAATGATAATACTATGAATGATAGGCTCACGGGGAAGTATTGTACTCGGGTATATATTGATTTTACATATATTTATTTTAAAATATAAAACTGTTAGGAAACTATGAAGACCTGCAGAAGCTTCACGCACTAAAATGGGGAATTTTATCTTAAACCCTTCGCGTCAACAATACGGCTATATACAGTTAGTGGTCAGGACTTTAAAGTTGGCTGCCCGCTCCGCTCAGGCACCTGTAGCTAATGTCAACGACCGACGGTACTTGCCGATCACAGACATTTAACACTTCAGATGCCATGGTTAATCCTGACCACGGCATCTGAGTGCTGAAAACCCGGAAGCGCGCGACTTACGGGTGTGCTCCGGCTCTCCCCGGAGGCGATCTGGAGAGCTGGAATGTGCATGCAGCAGCCCCTGTACTCCTGTGCGAAAGGAGGCTGGCTGCTTACTAATTTCTATGGCGTTCCTGCCTGTAGCAGGGCTCCATGGAAACACAGTAAAATCCTCATAGACTTCAATGCTAATGCTTTGTAGTCTATAAGAAAAGCAATCCAATGATTGCTTGTTACAGTTATGGGAACTATAAAAATAAGTGTAAAAAAAAAAATTATTTATCAAAAAAATCACCCCCCCTTTCCCCAAAACGGAAAAAAATACACATCATAGGTATCCCGGCGTTCTAAAATGCCCAATCATAAAAGTGATCAAAAAGCCGTACACGCCCCAAAATGTTATCACTAAAAAGTGTCTTCACACAGCTTTGCACACATAAATACAAAAAAGTTACTAAAGACTAAAGGAGAGAAAATATTATTTTCAAGTTTTTTTTCTTAGTTTTTTTTTCTGTATAGAAATGCAATAAAAAAAATATACATATGTGGTATTGACGCATTCGTACTTGCCTGGAGAATGAAAGTAACTATGATATGATATAGGGAACACAGTAAAAACAAAACCCCCAAAAAGTGTTCTGGAATATATATATATTTTTTTTTTCCAATTTCACCCCATTTATAATTCCCCCCCCCCTTCTTCACCACTTTGTATGCAATCGTCAATACTGCCATGAGAAAGGGCATCTTGTCCCGAAAAAAACCCCAAAAAACTTATACAGCTATGTGAACAGAAAAATAAAAAAGTTATGACTTTGGGAGAGAGTAAAAAACCAAAAACTAAAAACTGACAACATCGCCCAGTCATGAAGGGGTTAAAGAGAACCTCCCACTTTTTGTTTTAATTTACAGGGGTTGTCCAGATAGATATATAGATAGAGAGAGAGAGAGAGAGATATCTATTCTATTATTTTATTTATTTTTTTTAGACCATCAATATCTGATTGGGGGGGTCCAACACCCTGCACAGCTGCCGATTTAGCTGTTCCAAAAGTAACTGGCGCACTACTACACGGCTCTATCCATTGTGTAGCGATTACTACCATTGAAGTGAGTGGGTGCCGCTCTGCTGTGACCATGTCTGTCCACTACACAATGGACAGAGTAATTCCGCCTCCTACTTCCCACACTGGAGCTACTTTGGGACAGCTGATCAGTGGGGTGTCAGACCGCTCCTATAAGAAATTGATGGGCTATGTTGAGCATAGGTCATCAATATAAAAATCCTGCACTTCCCCTTTAAAAGGGTTCTCCATAAATGATTTATTATGGCCACCAGCAACCTGTCCTAGGATGGAGTAGGACTGGTTGCCTCCACTTGCAGAGCTGCCCAGGGGGATGAGGGGTGGGATCTGACTACACTGTGCTCTGGCACTTGTATATACTACATATTGGTGAGCTTTCCTGTCAGGCTGCTCAGCCATTATGGCATATCATAGGCAGTATCACATCATTACCATCTATTGTAGGGCAGTGTTGTGAGCACTTGCCCCTCACCCCCTAGGCAGCTCTCCAAGCAGAGACAACCAGTCCTGCTCACATTTAGTACAGGTTTCTGGTGGCCATTTTCATTCATTCTCAGAGAACAATCTCTTATTTTTTGGTGCTTATTGAAAATCGATTGAGCCGTTGTGAATTAATTTTAAGGAGTTGTCTCTTCACAGATATTGGCATCAGATAGTTAGGACATGTCACCAATGTCTGATCGGGGGGTACTAACTGTTGTGACCCCCCCAAAATCATGCTGCCATCACTTGCAGGTCTGCAAGGGTCCTTGTAGAGCCAGAGTGGTCGTCTAGATATCGGGGGGGGGGGGGCTACAACCTCAGAGGAAGCCCAAAGAGTAGCCATAAAGAGAGTGGCGGTTTTCTCGGCTTTCCTTTATAATTAATAGGGGGAGAGGAAACTGAGCAATTTTCCAAGGTCCCCATTGCCTAGGATGACCAGAAGCAACCAGAATTTACCATTGACCCCTTCATTTCTGTAGACCACCACGGAATGTAAAAATTCACCTTTGATATCCTAGAGCACCAGGAAATTAAAATGAAAGTTTTGCTACCCTAAACGTGCTTACTGTTTAGGACAATCTAGGGAGACTTTATACAGTTGTTTTTCTCTCCACCTTCCCACAATACTCACTGGGGAGAATTTATCATAGACTGGAGTTTTACGCTGGAGGTTATGCCTGGAGGATGTGCCTAATTTATGGCGCGAAGCTGGCGTAGATTTCAGTCTTTTGTAAAACCAAGATAAATGTGTCGGACCCACTGTCCCCACCCTCATCACGCTCCTCTTCCCAATAAGTGGAGAGGAACCGTACAAATATATGTACTACATTTATATACCGTATTTTTCGCCCTATAAGACGCACCGGTCCATAAGGCGCATCTAGGTTTTAGAGGAGGACAGTAAGAAAAATATATTTTTCATTAGACCTCAGGTCAGACCAGCAATCAGACCCCCAATGTTAATCAGACCTCAGCTCACAGCCCCATTCAGACCCTCAGTTAGACCTCAGATCATACCCCCAGTGTTAATAAGACCTCAGATTAGACCCCAATGTGAATAACCCCCAATCAGAACTCGGATAAGAGCCCCAATATAAATAAGATCCCCCATTCAGACCTCAGATGAGACCCCCCATATGCCTCAGATGAGACCCCCCATGCGTCAGATGAGCACCCCCCATGCGTCAGATGAGCCCCCCCCATGCGTCAGATGAGCCCCCCCCCCATGCGTCAGATGAGCCCCCCCCATGCCTCAGATGAGACCCCCCCCCCCCCCCATGCCTCAGATGAGACCGACCCCCCCCCCCCCCCCATGCCTCGGATAAGACCTACCCATGCCTCGGATGAGACCTACCCATGCCTCGGATGAGACCTACCCATGCCTCGGATGAGACCTACCCATGCCTCGGATGAGACCTACCCATGCCTCGGATGAGACCTACCCATGCATCGGATGAGACCGACCCCCCCCCCCCCCCCCCACCCACCCACCCATGCCACAGATCAGCCTCAGATCAGGCTGCATTCACCACTTCCTGGTCCTTTGGTACTAATAAGCGCTTCCACGGTCTACGCGTATTGTCAGTTCTATATGAGGGAACGGTAAGTTCAGCAGGGAGCCCAGCGTCTACACTTATCAGTGCTGTGCTGCGTTGCAATGTGAAAAATGGATATTCCTTAGCAACTCTCATTTTGAGAGAAAGGGACACTTCAGGAGCATTTTTTTTCATACAAATGTATAAATTCACTTAATAAAGTATATTAGAAAAACTATCCTTGTCACTTCCCCTACACATTACAAAAAAAAGAAAAAAATTTATGACAGTTACACTTTAAAACAAAAATTTTTTTTTGTTTATTTTTTTTTCTGTGGGTTGGATGGGCTGGTCTGCATGTTCATAAAAGGGGGAAAAAAAACCTCCCAGTATTATCAGATGTAGATTTATTTGGCAACACGCCATTTTGATCTGTATGTACTTTAGACCTAATAACCTTAGTCAACCTTGTTGCCGGCAATCATAGGGAATCCTCAACGGAATTCATAAAAACATTTCTAAATTTTCAAAAGTTTTTCTTTAGAACAGGCCCTTTACATTTCAAAATCGTGTGTTTGCCTCTGTCCCTGTTGTCAATTTATTCCTACATTTCTAGGAGGAATAACAGGGGAAGTGTATGATTTTTTTTAAAGAGGTTATTCAGTATCTACAACAGTCCCCCGATGTGCTGGGCCTCTCCGTGGGAATATACTTACCCAGCTCCCCGCTTCTTGCGCCGCTCCTGGTCCCCGCACCGCCGCTGCTGCTTCTTCTCCCTGTACACGGATGAAAACATAGAATGTGTCGGCAGATAAGAACCATTTGGCCCATCTAGTCTGCCCAATATACTGAATACTATGAATAGCCTCTGGCCCTATCTTATATGAAGGATGGCCTTATGCCTATCCCATGCATGCTTAAACTCCTCCACTGTATTTGCAGCTACCACTTCTGCAGGAAGGCTATTCCATGCATCCACTACTCTCTCAGTAAAGTAATACTTCCTGATATTACTTTTAAACCTTTGCCCCTCTAATTTAAAACTATGTCCTCTTGTAGCAGTTTTTCTTCTTTTAAATATTCTCTCTTTTACCTTGTTGATTCCCTTTTCTATCATATCCCCTCTGTCTCGTCTTTCTTCCAAGCTATACGTGTTCAGGTCCTTTAACCTTTGCTGGTAAGTTTTATCCTGCAATCCATGTACCAGTTTAGTAGCTCTTCTCTGAACTCTCTCCAAAGTCTCCAGTACTGAGCACAATACTCCAAATGAGGTCTCACTCTTTCTACTGTTAATGCCTCTCCCTATACACCCAAGCATTCTGCTAGCATTTCCTGCTGCTCTGTGACATTGTCTGCCTACCTTTAAGTCTTCTGAAATAATGATCCCTAAATCCCTTTCCTCAGATACTGAGGTTAGGACTGTATCACTGATTTTATATTCTGCTCTTGGGTTTTTACGTCCCAGGTGCATTATCTTGCACTTATCAACATTAAATTTTAGTTGCCAGATTTTTGACCATTCCTCTAGTTTTCCTAAGTCCTTTTCCATTTGGTGTATCCCTCCAGGAACATCACCCCTGTTACAAATCTTTGTGTCATCAGCAAAAAGACACACCTTACCATCGATTTCTCTGATAAAGATATTAAGCAATATGGGTCCCAGAACAGATCCCTGAGGTACCCCACTGGTAACAAGACCATGGTCTGAATATACTCAATTGACTACAACACTCTGTTGTCTGTCCCTCAGCCACTGCCTAATCCATTCAACAGTATGGGAGTCCAAGCACAAAGACTGCAATTTATTGATGAGCCTTCTATGTGGGACAGTATCAAAAGCCTTACTAAAGTCCAGATAAGCGATGTCTACTGCACCTCCGCCATCTATTATTTTAGTCACCTGTAACGGATCTCCTAGCACCCCGACCGGGTACCTCCGTCGAATGATGCTCCTAGTGCTTCCCGAGGACTCCAAGCACTCAACTTTAACACCGAAAGCGCTGCAGACCCCACGAACCGCCGAAGCTTGGTTGAGGCCTCACCGTCTCCTACCCACCCTGGACCTACGACAAGGCTCCAGTGGGTGAACCTCTCCTACAGCCAGAGAGCAGGAACAGCTCTTACAAGAGCTAGTAGTTATGCCAGGGGAGTATAGCAAATCTTCAGCGTATAGCAATCCCCCAGTGTTGATCAGTTATCCAAACCCCAGCCTCAACATGATGAAGGATAAAACAGGCACTCTTTATTGAGGGGTACCCGCCCGTATTTATGCAGGTCCCCATCTGGTGGACACTCCCCTAGACCAGATGGAAGACTGTGACACAGGACAGATATGCAGCAATTCAGGATACACCGACACAATACATCCCCACAATGCATCATGGTTTCCTCCTCTCTGCCCTGGAGACACCCGAGGAGTAATTCAATTATCTCTCAGGACAAAGGGAAATCGCCAATACACAAGTGGGGACAACAGGACAGAAATCACCATTTAAACACACAATGTCACAACCCTTACAGTAAACACAGACATTTAACATATCCCCAGATAGCTCAAGTCTGAGTGCATATTATTAGGTGAATGGCACTCAGACTACACTAATACAATAAAATTAGCTATCTGGGTACCCTCACATAACATACAATTACAAAGACAGATTTAAGCTGTGCGGCCGGTCTGTCTTCTCCTTTAAAGTTAGTATGGGCCATATTCCTGAGGCAAGAGGCTGGTAGCCAGGCCCCTCCAAAACCCAGTGGCGAGGTTGGTTTCACCACATCACCCAATAAAAAAAAATCAATAAGATTAGTTTGACGTGATCTCCCTTAAGTAAACCCATGCTGTTTTTCATCTTTCAATCCATGGGATTTTAGATGTTCCACAATCCTCTCCTTAAAGATAGTTTCCATTAATTTCCCCACTATTGATGTCAGGCTTACTGGCCTATAGTTGCCTGATTCCTCCCTTCTACCTTTCTTGTGAATGGGCACAACAATTGCTAATTTCCAATCTTCTGGGACGACTCCAGAAGATTGTCAGACAGCTGACTTAGAACCTCTTCCTCTGTAAAGACACATGCATTAAAAGATTCATTGGTCTCCCCCCCTCGAATGTTTTCATCCGTTTAAAGGGAAAAGCAGCGGTGCAGGACCAGGAGCGCCACAGGGAGCCAGGTAAGTATATTCCCACAGAGGGACCCAGCACATGGGGGGGGGGAGCTGTTGTAGATACTGGATAACCCCTTTAAATTGGCATTAGCTGCACAGAGGCAACTGCTCTGATCAGGTACAATATGTTTGAAATCAGAAAGCATGCCCATTACCTTTCCCTACAGAGAAAATCTGCAAACCCGGTAAAGGTGCATACTGCAGTTCTTTTTGATGGTATCAGATCCCGTCTGTTGAAAATGGTAAGGCTTCCAGAACCAGGGGGTCTATTTTTGATATGCAGACTGAGTCTAGATCAGTAATTTGTATGTCGATACTCATCCTCATTCCTCCACCACATAGAGAGGACTTCTCCTGGACTCCTCTCTATTATGTGTGCATGCGCAGGAGTCCTCTGGTTAGCAGGTTGCATATTGACATACAAATTACTTATCCGGAGCTAGGGGTAGGCTTACCGTAGGTCACAGACTCCCTTTAAAGGGTTTCTACCACTTGCTTCTGACACATTTGGTTTTCAGACACTAGCGATCCGCTAGTGTCTGATGTACCATACAAGCTAATTATTATATTAATCCGTTCGGCCGTTTGGTTAAAAAAAGGACTTTTATATTTATGCAAATGAGCCTCTAGGTGCTATGCGGGCGTTTTTCCAGCACCTAGAGGCTCCGTCTACCTTGCTAAACTGCCGCCCAGCTCCTCGCTCCAGCACGCCCATCTTCAACTCAAATCGATCCTCCCCCTGCTTCTGCCTTCCGAAATCTCGCGCCTGCGCCGTTCGTCGCGGCATTCGGCGCAGGCGCAGTCAATGTCTGACCGCTCCGTGCTCAGACATTTCCACTGCGCCTGCGCCGATGACGTCATCGGCGCAGGCGCAGTGGAAATGTCTGAGCACGGAGCGGTCAGACATTGACTGCGCCTGCGCCGAATGCCTCCGAATGCCGCGAGGAACGGCGCAGGCGCGAGATTTCGGAAGGCAGAAGCAGGGGGAGGATCGATTTGAGTTGAAGATGGGCGTGCTGGAGCGAGGAGCTGGGCGGCAGTTTAGCAAGGTAGACGGAGCCTCTAGGTGCTGGAAAAACGCCCGCATAGCACCTAGAGCAGTGATGGGGAACCTTTTAGAGACCGAGTGCCCAAACTGCAACCAAATACCCACTTATTTATCGCAAAGTGCCAACACAGCAATTTAACCTGAATACCAATATAGTATATCTTCTGTGTACTTTATCATTTAGCAATAATAGCTTAATAGCCTACATTCAGTGTGCTGCCTGTGCTGTTCATAGTGCGCCCTGTGCTGATGAATGTCAGGAAAAGTCTAACGCATATTGGTACGCCATCGACTTTTTCCAAGGTGCGGGTGCCCACAGAGAGGGCTCTGAGTGCTGCCTCTGGCACCCGTGCCATAGGTTCGCCATCACTGACCTAGAGGCTCATTTGCATAAATATAAAAGTCCTTTTTTTAACCAAACGGCCGAACGGATTAATATAATAATTAGCTTGTATGGTACATCAGACACTAGCGGATCGCTAGTGTCTGAAAACCAAATGTGTCAGAAGCAAGTGGTAGAAACCCTTTAAAGGCCAGTTCTACATAGCAAATGTGTTGCACAACATGAATGTGGCCGCCTGGTATTGCATCTAATGATTTCACGACCGAGACATGTCAGTCGCAAAAAATCCAACCCTGTTGGATTTTTGGTCACAGGTTGCACGTAACTTCGTAGCCGAGCTGTCGCACAGCACATGCTGCCCTGTAGCCCTAGCCTAATGTGACAAATTGCTCACCCCCTGCAGTCAGGAAATTGTACTGCGCCTCACAGCCGGTACAGCCACCCCTCCAGTTATCTTATCAGCTGACACGTCTCACTGAAAAAGATCAGGATACCAATTTATTTGCCAAATTCAGACCTTTCCCCACATATCAGTATTTGTAGATTGTGTCCTCTGTAGAAGTCTTTTCATTTTCATTAAGAAAAGCAAATTAGAAAATAACTTTCCGTGTCAGGGTTTCTTATCCTTTGTGAGCAGGAAGTAAGCTAATAATGCAAAAAGTCACAAATGACAAGGGAAATGGCTTAGTGAGCACATGACACGACATAAATATCTGCTGTAGACAACAGCAAAACCCAAGAGATGTGAATTTCACACCTACCCACCTGTGTGCTGGACCAGATCTAGCAGTGGTGACACCTGCTGCCCTGCTGAGATCTATTAGGATTTTTGGATGTCTGGATTACCTTTAAACACCTACCTGTTCTGCCCGAGCTCAGCTCCGGCTGTGGGAAAAGTACTTAACTGTTCTGCTGGAGCTGAGCTCAGGCAGTAGTGGAAGGGAAGGGGGGCTGCTTTAGCTGCTGATATCTATTGAATGGTAGCAGCTAGAAGCATGGTTTTAAAGCTGGCATTCCAAGCTTTCCAGACATTAAAGAGGAGATATCACTGTTAGAAATCGAGTCAGGTAAAACCTTTTACTTTCACTTTCACTGTATTCACTGCATCCCGATATCTTCCCATGTAATGAAGATATTGCTGTCATTCTGGTATTGTTTGAAAGCTTGGAATGCCCGCCTTCAAACAATATCTCTAGCTTCTACCAAACCAGAGATATAGGCAGTTAAAGCAGCTGCCCTTCCTCCTGTTCAGTCTGGAGGAGAATGAGGGAGCGGCTGCAGGAGGAAAGGAAAAATAGTAAAATTTTGTAGAAATGTGACATTATCATCAGTGTAGTGACCCACATAATAAAATTATGTTATTTTTTTTACCACACAGTGAACACCATAAATACATTCCACAAAATAATGTTGAAATGGCTGTTTTTTATATTTTCCTTACCTAACAAAAACCAAAAAGGGTATCTAAAGAACCTACAACTAATCCTGCAAAATATAAAAAGAATTTAGAAGAAAAAATTTAAACGTTATGACTGCTGGAACACAAAGGGCGGAAATATTATTGGTCCTTAAGGCAAAAATTTTTGTCACTAAGGGGTTAAAAATGCAATCGTGTCCCCTGAGTTTTGTGCCAACCAGATTTACTGCAGACACACATTTAAAAATGTACATTTTAAAAAGCTACATTTTTCTGGAGGGTTTTTACTATTTTAATGTGACTGTTAAGGGGTTAAAACTGGGTCCTAGTCTCCAGCTGTCAATTTCTAACAGCCTTAGAGTCATCCGTCTTGGGTGCAACCATCCTCATTTAGTTTTGGGGGCCTCCCATTTCTCTGTTGGACATGATTTGGGAAGACACAGCCCTTACTATATAAGGTCTCACAGCTGACAATACATATCGGACAAAAAACCAAGCCGTGAGTAGGAAAGAACTTCCTGTAGAGCTCAGAGACAGGATTATGTTTTATTAGAGTGCACTTCATTTTTAGACCTTTTCACATTTTGTTATGTTGCAGCCTTGTGCAAATTTTTTATTTTTTTAAATAAGGTTTTCACCCCCTTCAATCTGCACTCAGTCCCCTATAATGAAAAAGTTAAAACAGAATGTTAAAAAATCTTTGCTAATTTATAGAAAAGAAAAAACTAAAATCTTTCATTGACATAAGTATTCAGAGCCTTTACTCAGGACTTTGAGTTGAAGCCCCTTTGGCAGTGATTACAGCTTCCAGTCTTGGGGATGATGAAGGTTTGCACACCTGAATTTGGGGATTTTCTGCCATTCTTCTCTGCAGATCCTCTCAAGCTCTGTCAGGTTGGATGGGGTCCATTGGTGGACAGCCATTTTCAGGTCTCTCCAGAGATGTTCGATTGGGTTCAAGTCAGGGCTCTGGCTGGGCCATTCAAGGACTTTCACAGAGTTGTCCCTAAGACAGACACTCTTATGTTGTCTTGACTGTGCTTAGTCAATGTCTTGTTCGAAGGTGAGCCTTTGGCTGTCTGAGGTCGAGAGCACTCTGGATCAGGTTTACTCTTGGGAACTTCTATTCTTCCACCCAATCCTGTCTCTGATCTCTACAGGCAGTTCTTTTCTCTTCATGGCTTGGTTTTTGCTCTGATATGCATTGTCAGCTGTGAGACATTATATAGACAGGGCTGTGTTTCCAAATCGTGTCCAATCAACACCACATCTGAACTCTAATCAAGGTGTAGAGACATCTCAAAGATGATCAAGAAAAATGGAAGGCCCAGAGCAATAAAGGTCTGAATACTGTCCACACGAAATGTATTATAAAAAATATTTGCTAATAATACATAATTCTGTTTTAACTTTTTCATTATGGGGTATTGACAGTATGATTTGGGGGGGGGGGGGGGGAATTTGAATTTTTATTTTATTTTAGCACAAGGAGCAACATAACAAAATGCACGTAATATGCAGATTTGGCACTGGACTGCCGAAAACATCTGCATCTTAACATATCCTGTTAAATCCCCCACCTCTACGGCTCTGTCCATCCCTGAGGTCCCTGCCAGACTTTGTTTACTTTGCTGCAGCGATGATGTCACCATACACCCACGTGACAGGTGCAACCAGTCACTGACCTCAGCAGCCCCGTACTGCACATGCAAGCGTCAGGTAGTTTTAATTACATTGTATTCTTTATCGTTGCACTCACAGACATGGTCGACTTAGGGCCCGTTCACACTGCCGGTTTTCCCATGGAATTTTGGTGCAGTAGCCTCTCTGCCTCCCAGAAAGTCCCAGAAACCAAGTCAAGTCAGAAAGGTCTTCAACAGAAATCAGATTCTAAAGATATCCAGTTCTGTAGTCTCAAATGCTGCCTCTCAGGCCTGTATGGGGCTAAAAAAGCAAGGAATGCCTCCGTAATATTTGACTTTAAGGCTGGAGCTATGTAGCGATGTCCGACGAAGGACTGTTGTGTGGCAACGCAGTCATTGAACTGAATGGTGTCGCAGCTCTACTCGCAAGCTACTCCAACTCCAGAATAAAAAAAATAATTCAAGACTGCTGGATTTTTTTTTACATTTCTGGGGTCATGGTAGCAGCAAGTTGCATGTCACGATTTGACCCCATTTGGTTCAAAGGCTGAACTGCTATGCAGCAACCCCTTGGTCGCACTATGGGTGTCACAGCCAAGATTTCCTTGTAGACCCAGCCTAATTATCTCTTGAAAGTGCAGGAAGATATCGGTGGTGCTCTGTGCACGGGGGCTTGCAGCCGGCCTATTACTTGGGACTCTCAGGACCTCCTATTAATGGTTTGTCTTTAGGATATATCAACTGCATGAGATTGGGGCATCTTGACCTCTGAGGAGCAGATGAAGGGTCCACAAAGTGTAATTAAAGTTCTTTCCTTCTAGTCTATGCCTTGTATTATGCATGTTTACGATAAGTGTACATTTGTGCGGAATTCTTATCTTTACTGGTGAAAATGTAGCAGGATAGCAAATTATACAGAGAAATAGTATGCATTTCTGTGTAATATTACTTATGGGCAGCTAAAAAAATGTTTTTGCCTTTGAGGTAACCCCTACTTAAATGTATCTCATAGTGTAATCTCATACAAAAATGCCATGCATAGATAAGAACTTATACATTAGTTCTCTGGAATTGATAAGAAAAAAGTGTTCCTCGTTTATAGGAATAAAAAAAAGTTCATATTCTGAGGAAACCCTGTTTGTATAATTTCATAAAAATGATAGAAACACATTTCAGGCTTACCATACTGTATGTGGAAGTCATAGAGTTAGGTTACTCATACTCCGTAAATGGCTGTGGATTGAAGCCAAGAGCTAGTCTTCCCGAATCGCCCATTAACATGCTCATCTGAGCCTGCTTTTCACTGGGGAGAGAGCGATACCACTGACAGCTTATCTCCTACAGGAGCGAAAGATCAGGCATGTTAAAATCCAACATGGCCCATTCTTATTGTCGCCGACATATACCAAGATTTGCTCATCAGATAACTAGCTGATCCTACTTAAAGCCTGTAGACACCTTTTAGGTGCATGTATTAGGATTATTATTATTATTGCACCGTGCTTACTTTGGGCATCATTTTTTTTATTTGATCGTTATTGACTTGATTGAGACTAGTATTAGCACAACACAGCAGGAAACATTGTCAGATGAGATATTCAGGTGGATACGAGAGCAAAACCGCTGTGTAGATCCAGATTTTAAAGGGTTTCTGTCAGCAGGAAAATTGTTATTAACCTGGCTGACATTAGTGATGTACTAATGTCACCTGAACATAACTATATTACTGCAATCTCACTGCGTGCCGCCGTTATTGAGAAAAAAATAACTTTTATAATATGCAAATTAGCCATTAGGAGCAGGGGGGGGCGTTGCTCCTACTCCTAGAGGTTCCTTCTGTTCTCCCAACTCTGGCCGCGCCCTGCTACACTTGATTGACAGGGCCAGGCAGTGCTTGTCTCCTCTTCCCGGCCCTGTCTGCCGTGGAAATCTCACGCCTGCGCCGTCCCGTTCAGTATTCGGTGCATACTAAACGGGACGGCGCAGGCGTGAGATTTCCACGGCAGACAGGGCCGGGAAGAGGAGACAAGCACTGCCTGGCCCTGTCAATCAAGTGTAGCAGGGCGCGGCCAGAGTTGGGAGAACAGAAGGAACCTCTAGGAGTAGGAGCAACGCCCCCCCTGCTCCTAATGGCTAATTTGCATATTATAAAAGTTATTTTTTTCTCAATAACGGCGGCACGCAGTGAGATTGCAGTAATATAGTTATGTTCAGGTGACATTAGTACATCACTAATGTCAGCCAGGTTAATAACAATTTTCCTGCTGACAGAAACCCTTTAAGGTCACCATACATATTAGATAAATGTTGGCCAAAACCAAGGATTTAAAGGCTATGGACACCTTTGAGGGCAATTATTAATTACAGTATTCCACTCATTTTGGACTCCAAATCTTTTAGTTTTTCTTCTACAGCTTTCACTTTCAGTGCTTTTGCAGACTAGTGGCCTCTCAACTTTAGGCCTCATGAAAACAAACGTGTGCCGGAACTTGAATTGGGTCAGCGAACCCTATCCGACGGTCCGCACCGCAAAAAAGTAATGCATGCACTTCTTTTTTGCGGTGCGGAGGCCCTGACAGAAACCACACGGAAGCACTCTGCACTAACCTTCCAGATTGCGGGCCTGCATCTTTGATGCGGGGTACACACGGCCGGTGCCGGTGTATTCCGGACCAGATGTTTGCGGGCCGCAATACGGCCTAGCAACGGCCTTGTGCATGAGGCCTTACACTGAAGCCATCAGGGAGCTGCTCGTGCTTATGTTCTGTCAGGAATTCAAAGATAAGGGCTGTAGATTAAGCCATCAGAACAGTTCCCTCATGCACATGGCCGTAAATGGGTCCGTAATCCTGAAGGTTGGTGTGGAACGGAGGTGCTTCCATGGGGTTTCTGTCCATGCCTCCACACCGTAAAAAAGTAGAGCATGCACAACTTTTTTGCAGTGCGTACCGTCAGATGCAGATCGCGAACTCCATTCAAGTCAATGGGTCCTGCCTCCGTATATGGTGGCCCTATGGTCGGTGCACATTCAATGCGGACTGCAATTTGCTGTCTGCAGCACGGGCCCGGCTGGCATACGTTTGTGTGCATAAGGCCTAAATCTGAGAGCCCGCTAGTCTGCAAATGCACTGAAAGTGAAAGCTGTAGAAGAAAAACTAAAAAGTCCAAAATGAGTGTAATACTGTAATTAAAAATTGCCTTCAAAGGTGTCCATAGCCTTTAAATCCTTGGTTTTGGCCAACATTTATCTAATATGTATTGTAAGAAGGAACCTGGAATCATCATGAATGGAAGGTATGTGTCAACGAGGTTCCTGGCCTCGGTAAAATAACAGCCGGTATTTTATGTGTCAGCAGCAGCTATTGCTAATTGACACTTTGAGAGTTAGCATGGCTGTCATAGCTGCTCCGGGACGGGTCTTACTGGGAGTAGTCAAAGTGCTGGGTGGGTGACTACTCCCCATGTTCCAGGCCGGGTTTTGCCAGGCATAAAAACCAGCCAGCACTGCCAGGTGGGTGGATTTACTTCCCTCTGACAGTGGAGCTCAGGAGTCTGTGTGCTGTGAACTAAGGGCTGTGCTGGGATTTGGAGGACTCGGGCCCCTCTAAAGGCGGACAGGCCGCCTATGGACTTGATGAGGCTGAACTGCTAACAGTGTGTGAATTAACACCCAGATAAAGAGGTGACTTTTATTGTTTATGGACTTTCTTGTGTGTGAACAAACGCCAAACCATTAAACACCGCTGTTTGATTGGCAACTTTGCACACACATTCCATGCTTCAGATTTTTTTATGGGATGCCCCCGCATGCAAAGGTGGTGTTTACCTGGCCTGGGCCACCAGTAACTGTGGCTAAAGGTGAGGAGGTCTCTTCACATCACCACCACTCAGTATTACAGTAATTGAAGGTATCACTGGCAGATGTTGTGTAACCTGAAGAGAGAAATATTCCAAGTTACAGCGTTTTTCATAATGAAAGTTTAGTGCTAGTTGTGAAACTCCTCGTTAGTGAGTTAATCTGAGAACCTTACTCAGAAGATTTGCTCATTCAGCACTTTTTTACGGTAATTTCGCCTCCACTACTTTTTGTTGATATTTTTCTTTTTCTTTTTCCACTTCTAAATTGAAACAGATAGTGGCTGTGTTACCAGACAGACTCCTTCAAGGGGATTTCTGGGAAGTCTTTCGTTTATTTTATTTTTACAAAAATTCTAAGTGATATTCTGGTTAGAACAAGATGCCTCCTGTCCACTGAATTGGGTTCTACTGCTGGATTGCTATGGTTCTGACCACTGTGACCCTCACCAATAACGGAAATTGGGGTCCCTGCATGAATAAATCTGCACACTGTCGCTCTACTCACCTCAACAGAGTTCAGCGCTCAGTTTTTTCCAGCATAGACTTTGAATGCAGCTGTCATGTGCATGCGCAACCATTGCTCCATTCAAACTGAGCACATGGAGTCCCGGTTCTCATGATCCGTGTAGGTCCCAGTGGTTGTACCCCCACCTATAGAAATTATTCTGCCTGGAATAAGCTCTAAAAGATCTTCCCCAATGCCCAGGCCCCCATATATATTATACTTACCTGCTCCCCAGCACCCGCGTCGCTCAGGATCCTCTCCATCACGCGGTTTAAAACGGAGGAGAGCAGCCAATAGCAGGCCATGATGGGAACGAGCCTCAGTAGTTGCCATTCAAGTGGCCCGGGCATTGGGGGGGAGATCTTTCAGACTTCAGATAACACCATAAATTGTTTAGCAAGCCCTTCTAATGGGAATCTATTGTAAGAAGGTTACCTATTATTTAATTAAAGGTTTAATTATAATATTTTTTTATAATAATAGATATATATATATTTATTATATATTATAATTATACACAGGTGAAACTCAAAAAATTTGAATATCGTGCAAAGTTCATTTATTTCAGTAATGCAACTTAAAAGGTGAAACTAATATATGAGACTCATTACCTGCAAAGCGAGATATTCCAAGCCTTTATTTGTTATAATTTGGATGATTATGGCTTACAGCTTATAAAAACCCCAAAGTCACAATTTTTAGGTACCCTTTGCTCAGGGGCTATGGATTACGCTACTTTCACACTCCCGTTTGGAGCGGATCCGTCATGGATCTGCACAGACGGATCCGTTCTGAACGGATGCAGACGTTTGTATTATCTTTAACATAGCCAAGACGGATCTGTCTTGAACACCATTGAAATTCATTGTGTGTCAGAACTGATCCGTTTGGCTCAGTTTCGTCAGACGGACACCAAACCACAGACGGACACCAAACCAAAACCAAACCGTTTTGGTGTCCATCTCCAGAGCGGAATGGAGATGGAACGGAGGCAAACTGATGCATTCTGAGCGGATCCTTTTCTATTCAGAATGCATTGGGACCAAACTGATCCGTTTTGGACCGCTTGTGAGAGCCCTGAACGGATCTCACAAACGGAAAGCCAAAACGCAAGTGTGAAAGTAGACTTAATTAGATGACTAGAGTGTGACACTTTGAGACTAGAATATTGAACCTTTTCAGACATATTTTAATTTTAAGCTGCATTAAAGGGGTTCTACAGTTTGTTTTAACTAATGATCTATCCTCTGGATAGATCATCAGCATCTGATCGGCGGGGGTCCGACATCCGGGACCCCCGCCAATCAGCTGTTTAAGAAGGCAGCGGCGCTCCAGCAGCGCCGCGGCTTTCTCACTGCTTACAGCTTGGCCCAGTGACGTCACGACTAGTATCAACTGGCCTGGGCGCGGCTAAGCTCCATTCAAGTGAACAGAGCTTAGCCGCGCCCAGGCCAGTTGATACTAGACGTGATGTCACTGGGCCAGCGGTAAGCAGTGAGAAGGCCGCGGCGCTGCTGGAGCGCCGCTGCCTTTTCAAACAGCTGATCGGTGGGGGTCCCGGGTGTCGGACCCCCGCAGATTAGATGCTTATGATCTATCCAGAGGATAGATCATCAGTTAAAACAAACTGTAGAACCCCTTTAATGCAATTCCTTTTAGGCTACTTTCACACTAGCGTTCGGGTGTCCGCTTGTGAGCTCCGTTTGAAGGGGCTCACAAGCGGGCCCTAATGCATTCTGAGTGGACGCGGATCCGCTCAGAATGCATCAGTCTGGCACCGTTCAGCCTCCGCTCCGCTCAGCAGGCGGACACCTGAACGCATGCTTGCAGCGTTCGGGTGTCCGCCTGGCCGTGCGGAGGCAAGCGGATCCGTCCAGACTTACAATGTAAGTCAATGGGGACGGATCCGTTTGAATATGACACACTATGGCTCAATTTTCAAACTGATCCGTCCCCCATTGACTTTCAATGTAAAGTCTGGACGGATCCGTCTGAGGCTACTTTCACACTTAGAAATTTTTTACAATATAATGCAGACGGATCCGCTCTGAACGCAAGTGTGAAAGTAGCCTAAATTTGCATTACTGAAATAAATGGACTTTTGCACGATATTATAATTTTTCGAGTTTCACCTGTAGGTTGGAGATATTTGGTAATGTTTTTTAAATTGACCTTGTAATTTTTTTTCTTTTATATTGCAGGTTTTACACTGACCGCTTAGCCTTTAATCGGTACTGTGTAGATTACTTTTCAGTTTGTGCTGCGTACACTAGGGCAGTGTCTGCAGAAAGATGATAACCATCAATGAGCAGATCACAGACACATCTAATATATAAAGCTGAGTGTATGTCCGCTAAAGGAATCCGCACCGTTCCATTTACAATCACGAAATTTGGCACACGGGCACATCAGGTGTCCGGGAAGGTTTTAGACCGGGTCTCCGCTCTCTAGCACGTACCGTTCTTGAGATAGTCCCCAAAAATGCAAATATGGCACATCACATGACCTACATTAGCTAATAGAAGCCGGCAGGTCTTTCTCTTCATATCCCAACTGCCATATGCACGGTCACATGTCACTTATCAGCCAATAGCAGCTTGCAGGTCCTCCAGTCTCCGCGTACACAGTTTTACACCAGGTTTCCCTAACAACCCAGCCATTTTTCTTCACTACGGCAGATCAGCTTTAAAGGGGCATGGCGCTTTGGATGACACTGTTAAGGGAGCAGAGTGCTGTGGAGGTCACCGTTCAGGGGGCAGGTAGGGTGGCCATTCAGGCCACCCTCAAAAGACGGACTTAAAACCCTGCCCCCAGGTCCCGCTAAGCCACGCCTCTGATCCGGTTAGGCCACGCCCTCTCCCACTCCCAGCCGACAGGGATTGAAAACATGAAGGTAAAAATCAACTTCTGTCAGCTGCAGAGGTGGGAGGGAGGGTGACTTCCTCCCTGCAGCTCACACTCAGACAGCACAGTGCTGATGTCATAGAGTGAGCTGTTCAAAAGGACACTCCCCCCCCAAACCAGTTAGGCCACGCCCACTCCTCAGCCGACAGGGGTTGAAAAAATGAAGTTAAAAATCAACTTCTGTCAGCTGCAGGGGTGGGATGGACGGTGAATTTCTTCCTGCAGCTCACACTCAGACAGCACTGTGCTGCTGTCTGAGAGTGAGCTGTTCAAAAGGACATCCTTGTGTCCATCCAGGCCCTGTGCCAGACGGAGGACAGGAAGTCTGAAAGTCGGACTGTCCGGCCTAAAACTGGACCTCTGGCCACCCTAGGGGCAGGCTGCTATGGAGGTCATAGTTAAAGGGGTGGTCCGCTATGGAGGTCAGTGTTATGGGGCAGATTGCTGTAAAGGCCACTGTTAAGGGGGCAGGGTCCCTGTGGAGGTCACTGTCAAGGGGTGGTACGCTGTGAAACTCACTGTTAAAGGGGAAGGCTGCTGCAAAGGTCAAAGTTAAGGGGGTGGGCTGCTGTGGAGGTATGGGGCACTGTGGGGGGCGTCAATGTTAAGGGGTGGGGGGCTGTGGAGGTCACTACTGTTAAGGGGGCGGGGTGCTTTAGAGGTCACTGTTATAATGGATAGTGTTGATATCTTTTAACGACACACACAAACATTAAATGAAATAGAGTAAATATACCCGAGCGAAGCCGGGTCCTTCAGCTAGTCACTTATTAAGCTGAAGGTAGATACCACAGGACTACACTATATAACTCTGTGGGTATACTAAATGTTTAATTACATGCAATTACAAAAGTATTCAGATCCAGGCACTGGTTTGCAAAAATGTTCAATAGTTTTCATAGGACAACCCCTTAAAGAAAATTTAGAATGAGAAGAATTAGCAATTCAGATGAGGATGATGCAGTAGGTAAAATTGATAGCTTGTTTGGTGCAATGGTCCAGCCATCTTTTATGTCACGTAAGGTAGTGCACATAATGCGCCAGGATTTGACTCCGACCAGAATCAACATCTGCATGGAGTTCATATCTTCTCCCCTTGTTTGCCTGAGTTTTCTGTCCTGCTCCAGAAAACATACTGATAGGTTAGTTTGAATTTCAGATTTGGGAGCCCCAGTGGGGACAGGGAAAGACGGGATGACAATCTTTGTACTGCACCCTGGATCTGGTGCAGAATGATGTTTGACATTGGTGCGGTAGATAGAGGTGAGAGAGGAGATTTAGGGCGTGCTGCATTGTGCAGAGCTTTGTGGGTGAGATTAATATCTGTAAATTGTCTGTAAATTGCGTTCTAAAGCGAGTGGGCGCCCAGTGACTGGCACCCAGTAGATCCTTCCATGATAGAGCGATGAGCCTGGTTGCTGAATTCAGGATAGATGGGCATTGGAGAGTTTGGATGATTATATAAAGATTGTGATTTGGGGAATACTGTATCTCCCTATGTAGAGTCCCTTAATTGGTGTAAGGGGACTTATAGGCCATACATGATCTTCTCGAATTCTGGGAAGAAGGGATCCAAATGAGCTCTTAACAAACTCTGTCTCGAATGCCACCAGATGTAAGGCAGCTGTCCTATAAGTCAGTGTTCAAGCCGTTTAAATAGACCTTGGATAATAGATAAGCCAGCATCTCATCTGCAGACAGCTGTTTCAGGGTGATTGCCCCCTCATCAGTACAGAGCTGAGAGCAGTGGCTTAACTGGGTGAGAGGCCTAGGTCAGGATTTGGGGGGCACTGTCTCTCCTTATGGAGAGCGCCTTAATCGGCGTGAGGAGATGTATAGGGAAGAAATTTATGCAAATGAGCTCTTACCAAGCTCTGCCTCTGATGCCACCAGATGTAAGGCAGCTATCCTATAAGACAATGTTCAACACTTTAACTATGCCTTGAGACATAACTTAGATAATAAATAAGCCCGCATCTCATCTGCAGACTGCTGTTTCTGGGTGAGAGACCTAGGTCAGGATTTGGGGGGCAGCTCAGCTTGTCCTTCACCACAGTGTGACCTCTGCAAATGTCACAGAGCATGCTCACAACACTCTCTCCTAGGTTGGGGGGGGCGTGGGATATATCAAATCTGGTGTAAAGGAAAAACTGGCTTAGTCCATAGCAACCATTCCAATTCCACTATAGTGAACATTTTAGGATGCATTGTTGGCCTCACTGGTGGGGGGCTTCTCTGAAGAATGGAGGGCAATGTTCTCTTAGGACGGAAGGTTTTTCTATATCAGATATTATGTGTATTTTCTAACCAGAGTGAGGATTTCATAAGCGTGAGCTAAACTGGAAAAGCTGGTCGGCATGTTGCCTTTGAGCGTGAACTTGATTATCCCGGTTCACGGCGCAGAATGCCATTAGTATTTACTGTCTGGTGGAACAGCCACCATCTCATGCTGCAGTCCTGGAAAATCTCCATCATGGTCCTGCCAGTGCATACGTATGGGGCAGCATCTGTGACTGTATTCACACTGGGCCTATACACTAGCCGTATGTAGCACAGGGCAACGGCTGCTACAGCAAAATCCATAGGAATATCTTTAGGCATGTGCAAAAAGAAAGGGGGTGGGGGAGACTGTGCAAATTTACTATTATAGTCTAAAGAAGTCTTCGTGTAACCAGATGTAATTCAAGCTTCATCTCTGTGTCAGCCATGTCTTCCTGCAATTGCATCCAGGACCATAAAGGGGTTCTCCCAATGCTAATGTAAACATAGGAAACCAGACATCATATAGTACATGACAATCTCATTCTACCAAAGCTAGAACCAGCCCTGTACCTCACATGGGTCCAGAGATCTCCCCATAAATTGCTCTACAGGATTTATATCAAGCTGGCAGCTGAAGGGGAGGGTCTTTTCTGCTGCAGCAAACGGGGCGTGTCTTAGCTCTCCCTATCACAGCTCAGGGGGCGTGTCCACATGCTCTCCCTCAGGAGGCAGTTGAAGGATGAAACTGAGCATGTGCGACCATCTCAGTCAGCATGACAAAAAAATTTGAACAAAACAAACAGCAGGTGGCGCTATACAAATACATTTTATTGAATAACTCAGTGGCTATGCTAAATTTTTCATTACATGCAAATACAAAAGTATTCAGATCCAGATACTGGTTTGAAAACTGTAGAATATTTTTTATGCGACAACCCCTTTAAAGCAGTTGCCAAAGGTTAGAAACGCATGGTTGCTTTCATTCAAAAACAGACGTACCTGTTCACAAGTTGTGTGCGGTATTACATCTCAACCCTTTTCCCTATGTAGCTGAGCTGCAGCACCAGACACAACTCTTGGGCAAATGTGGTTCCGTTTATGGAAGAAATCAGACATGTTTTCCTTATCCTTTCGATATCCATTTAAAGGCGTTTTCAGCCGTTAGTTGTTTCTGTCAGAGCATAGACTTTGAATGGAGTGGCAGGGCACAGGCTTGACTACCACTCCATTAAAACTTCTCCTAGCTGTGTCCCTGTGGTGGACCTCTGCCATGCTAGCTTTTATTACCAATCCAGTGGATAGGTGTTGAATGTTTCTGGTTGATATACCCCTTTTAAAGGGAATCTCTCACCAGCAACCTCCCTATCCAGGCCTTTGCACAGACACACAGCTGTAGTTCATCCTATTTTAAATGCTCTTTTTCTTTTGTTGATCCGAGGCTCCGTTCCAGAGTTCTGATACTTTTTCTTAATATTAAAATTAGGCTTATGGTGCAATATAGGCGTCAACATTGCACTCAAGTTCCCCTCATTTCTGTGGCAGGCCTCTCTCTCGCTGCTTTGATTGACAGGGCCAGACAGTGGATGAGCAGTGAAAGAGGGGCTGGCCACAGAAAGGAGAGGAGCTTGGGTACAATAAGAGCGATGGTGATGCCCTCATTGCACCAAAGGCCTCATTTGCATATTAAGAAAAAGTATCATAACTCGGGAACTGAGCCTCAGATCAACAAAAGAAAAACAGTGTTTTAATCTGGGTAAAGCACAGTGATGTGTCTATGCACAGTTGGATAGGGAGGTCGCCGGTGGCAGATGCACTTTAAGTTCTGGCAACAGCCATAGATAGATGCGACCATAAAAGTCTGGAGATGTAGCGTTGTCTCGTTCAGGAGCAAATTGGCAATAAGGCTAGTTTCACACTAAGGCTACATACATACGACCGTATGTGTATTGCGGTCCACAAATTGCGGATTTTTTTTTTTTTTTCGGATCCATTGTAACGGTGCCAAAAATGGACAAGAATAGGACATGTTCTATTTTTACTTTTTTTGCGGGGCTACGGAATGGACATACTGATGCGGACAGAATTAGCATTTTTTGCGGACCCATTGAAATGAATGGGTCCGCAAACTCCGCATCCTATTCGCAAAAAAAAAAAACTGAACGGACATGGAAACAAACAACAGTTCGTGTGCATGTAGCCTAAATCCGACACCCTGTAATGATAATGAGGTGACTCTGTTTACCCGTTTCCAGTCTATACAACAAAGCTGACAAGTGAGCTGCAGAAACCAGGAATTGTCAGCCTATTGCTCCAGTGGCTAGTGTAAGAAGTAAAATATATCAGGATTTTTTTTTATATGGCTACTCGTATAAAAAAAATAAAAATAAATGCAAAAATACATATGATTCTAATAAAACCAGATTTTTTTTAAATGTCATTTGCCTTTTTGGGGCTGGGAATTAGTATTTTCCTAAAGTAGGGAAAATCATCTATAATAAGTTTTAATTATTTTATTAAAAAAATTTTTTGGGCGGGATTTAACACCATGCAGTAAACATAGACTAAACCGTATTCTCCTTTTTATGGTGCTATTTATTTATTTTTTTACTTGGACCTGACATGCCGTTGCCACCTCATTTTGTCAAGTTTCTAAATGAATTTGAATGCAAAATTGAAACCTGTTCATATTTCACTTGCACAGGAGGCCACCATTTTGTACTTGGTATCAGTGCAGAAACTAGAGTGTGGGTAGATGCACGTGAAGAAAATAATCATTTATACCTCAGGATTTATTTATTTTATGCACTTTTATAGCACTGTTATATTCTGCAGCGCTTTACAGACATTATCATCGCTCTGTCCCCAGTGGGGCTCACTAAGTTCCCTATCAGTATGTCTTTGGAGGAAACACGGGGAGAACATACAAACTCCTTGCAGATGTTGTTCTTGGTCGGATTTGACCCCAGCGCTGCAAGACACCAGTGCTAACCACTGAGCCACAGTGCTGTTATATTGATTTCTGTTGAAACCCAATTGAGAGGTCAGTCTTGTTATATTCACACTGAGGTATACGGTGGAGGAATGTCCTGACGTATATTTTCAACAGAAGTCTTCATCATGTGCCATTGTGTAGGCATTCAGGGACATACACAACCAGTAGGCTCCCAGGATAACCAATAAATATGTTTTTTATTGGCAACCTCTATATGGAATAGCATAACTGATTACCAATGGAAAAAAAAACCTGGCTTGAGAAGGGTTCCGTGACAGGACTGAAACGTCGCCGTGACAGGACTGAAACGTCGCTGTGTCATGTGTGAATAAAGGACACTTGTTGTTTCACCATATCTACAGGAGTTGCGTGGATTTTTTTATCTTTTATTGATGCACCCATGATCAAGGGTTTATGACGCTGGCGCCCAGACTTTAAATATAGTAGGGTTAGGGATATTTGACTGTCAGGTGACATTTATGGAAAACGTACAATGATATTATATCATGAAAATAGGGCATTTAAGTAGAAGCAGAATCGGGGATTTCATAATCTCAAACAATTTATTGAAACAAAAGCTGACACCAGTGCTGGGTATACCCCCACAAAAGTGTCAGTGTCTCAATAACGACCTCTCCTGCTGTTCACAAGTCGGCTTATTGTCTTCTGAGGCATGGCATCCCACTCTTCTTGAAGGGCGGCCCTCAGGTCATTGAGGTTCTGGGGTACAGGGTTATGAGCCTCTACACGGCGACTCAGCTGATGGCCAAAGGTCGTCCACTTCTATGCCTTTCTGTGACATTTCCAGTCTCACTGTATCTCTGATACAACCTGCTGATGACACTCTGTGACACTCTAAGCTCAGCAGCCACTTCCGTCTGAGAACATCCTGCTTGAAGCTTCGCAATGGCGAGGTACAGTTGATCAATTGTTAGGTGTCATCTTGGTCTCATGATGTCCAAAATGTGAACAGCATGATGAGGAGGACTGTTTAAATACCAATTCTAATTAAACCAGGAAATTTTTTCGGCGATCCATGGATCACACACCTGTTGTGAATTTTGCCGTTGAGCTCCTTGTTTAAGAACAGCAAGTTGTGCAAAAAGTAGTGAAGCACTGAACAGTTGGACATGTGCATACAGAAGTTTAGAGAAGGTCACATTAAGTTCACCTCTAAAGGTTAGAGTGCAGTTTAGGTTCATCCTGAAATTTCACCCATGACCTGGAAGTATGATAACCTTTACAGACTAGTTTCTAGAATGTATTGACAGAATAAAGGTCACCATAAATCTGATTTTATAAATGCATATGACTACAGTAGCAGTCATTAAATTGTGTCCTGTACCTTTAAATTATTTTGAACACGTGTCAGAGGATGACCAGGCACCAAAACGTAGGTGATATTTCTTGAAGAGGCCTGACTATACAGCTGGCAGCTCGCCAGTTCTATAATCTCTCGAAAGCAGAGATAACTTGCTAGCTTTGTGTACATTGGTGTTAACATAAAAACCTATAGGTTACTCCTTTTTTTTGTATTGTAGTCTCATCTGGGTTTGTATAAGATTTATGGAATTCTATATTCTCTGGTTTATTTATCATCAGTAAGTGTCTCTAAGGAGCATTGTGCTTTACAACAAGGGATTGGACCCTGAGGGGAGGTAGTGATTTCCTTTTGTTCCCTGATTATTAGCGGCCTGATGATAGTTTGTGTGCATAAAGGATAACTAAAAATTGCAGCAATAATAACAATACTCTCAAAAGGATTAATTAAAAAAACCTACAAAATGATGTGATTAGGGAAGCATCATCCATGAGGCAAGTTAATTCATTTCTAGAAGGAATTTTTATGATTGCAGGGTTGCAACGTTTTAGCAGGTGTGCCTTCTATCCCAGTGCTAAAGCTAGCCTCAGTTAAAAGGCTAGCTTTAGCACTGGGATAGAAGGCACACCTACAAGGCACTTACTAATGTATTGTTATCCATATTGCTTCCTTTGCTGGCTGGATTCATTTTTCATCACATTATACACTGTTTGTTTCCATGGTTATGACTAGGGTTGTTTCGATACCAAAATTTAGATTCGGTTTCGATACCTTAAAAAAGTATTGCGATATTCGATACCACGCGAGAGAAAAAAAAAACGCCAAAAAAAGCCGCGTGCATTCCGTATTTTATAAAAAGTCCGGCCCGCAATAGAACAGTCCGATCCTGTTGTTTGAGGGGACAAGGGGACTAAAAAAAAAATGGTGAATTGTGCATTTTTTATTTTTTTTTCTGTTATGGCGTTCACTGCATAGGACATTTTTTTTAAATATTTTAATAGATTGGACTTTTTGGATGTGGCAATATGTGATATGTTTATTTATTGTTTATATATTTTTATGTAAAATTGGGAAAGGGGGTGATTTATACTTAATATTTTGGTGTGTTTTTATTTTATTTTATTTTTTTTTACTTTTTATTTAATAACCATTTCCCCCTTAGGGGCTATTCACCCTAATAGAGCTCTATTAGGGTGAATAGGACTTCACACTCTCCCTGCTGCTCTGTGCTTTGTGCACACAGCAGCAGGGAGATTACCATGGCAGCCAGGGCTTCAGTAGTGTCCTGGCTGCCATGGTAACCGATCGGAGCCCCAGGATTACACTGCTGGGGCTCCGATCACAACTGCCACTGCACCACCAATGAGGAGGAGGGGAGGGGACCCTGTGGCCACTGCCACCAATGATTTTAATACTGGGGAGGAGGGCGCACTGCGCCACCAATGATTAATATTTAATACAGGAAGCTGGTGCGGCACCTGAGGGGTTAACTGCTGCTGATCGCAGCTCCCCGCCAGCACCTGCCTCCTGGATTTGTATTAAACGTTTACTTTCATTGGTGGCGCAGTGCCTCATCTCATTGGTGGCGCAGTGCCTTTCCTCATTGGTGGCAGTGGCACAGTGGGGAGGGAGAGAGTGCTTTCTTCTCCCCTGTGCTGCTGAGGAGAACATGGAGCGCGCTGAGAGCAGCGCGCTCCATGTTCTCTGATACTAGTTTGCGCAATAGTGAAGCCTAGTATCGAAAAAAGGCAACTCCCGGTATCGAGGTCGATACCAGACAAAAGTATCGATTGGGTATCAAAAATTAGATACCCAAAACAACCCTTGTTATGACCACCCTGCAATTCATCAGTGGTGGCCGTGCTTGCACACTACAGAAAAAGCGCCAGCCTAGGTGCCCTCCCACGGTCTCAGACACCAGAGAAGCATGGCCACTGCTGATGGATTGCAGGGTGGTTGTAACCATGGCAACAAGCTGCTTATAATGTGATGGAAAAATGAATCAAGCCAGCAAAGGAAGCAATATGGAGAATCGCAATACATTAGTAAGGCTACTTTCACACCAGCGTTTTGTCAGGATCCGGCAGGGTTCAGCAAAAATGCTTCTGTTCTGATAATACAGCCATCTGCATCCGTTATGAACAGAATCGGTTGTATTATCTTTAACATAGCCAAGACTGATCCGTCATGAACTCCTTTGAAAGTCAATGGGAGACGGTTCCGTTTTCTATTGTGTCAGAGAAAACTGATCCGTCCCTATTGACTTGCATTGTGTGTCAGGGCAGATCCGTCTTATCCGCACCACATCGCGGACAGAAAAACGCTGCTTGCAGCATTATTATATCCGCGATGGGGACGCAACCAAATGGAACGGAATGCATCCTGGTGTATTCCGTTTTGTTCAGTTCAGTTTAGTTTTGTCCCCATTGGCAATGAATGGGGACAAAATGGAAGCGTTTTGAGATCCTTTAAGGATGACTGAGCACAGCCCCTCATGAACAAAATAGAGGGTCTTTTGTTCGGACCCCCCCTTTGACAGAAAGCTGGTCATGTGTTTTATGAACGACCATTTATCTGAATGACTGCAGGGGAAATGAGCAGCAGGTGCCATCATCCCAAGGGACAATCAGTGATCAGCCGATTGCTGCCGTGGCTGTCAGATTGGAGGGATTGTCTCATCACGAGACATCTTGTGGATCTGCACCAAGCACAGTATGGACTCTATGTAATGTATTCTACTTAGAGATTTATGGTATAGCCCCTTTCTATTTGTTTTCCTCACTTCCTTTTTTCAGTCCATGTTTCCCTATCTTACTGACCTATTTTATTAATCGCACTCTGCCGCTTCTTCTTCTTCTTCTGCTTGTTTAAAGGGAAGCCCCGATCATCTACAGTAATACACGAGTAGTACTCTAGGTATGGAGTCCAAATCACTATTTTATTTTCCTACTTTGAGTGCTGACGACGAGGGAACTTTCGCAAATGGCATTTATCATGTTGAGAAAGTTAATACAAGGTACTTACTAATGTATAGTGATTGTCCATATTACCATATACATACGGTCGTATGCATGAGCCCTTAGGCTGAAAAAAAAATTCTGGATCCCAAGAAAAGGGAAAGTATTTGCCAACTATTCCATCTTCGTGCTTTGTATTGGATAAAGCAGCTTCATATATGGGACTTCATGGGTTTTCGATCAATAAAGACAGTAAAACGTCTAAAAAGTTAGTATTTTGTCACTTTCCAGGACTAATGTAGTTCAAAACAAAAGCAAAGTGTATAGAATTTAATTATGGCGTAGAGGTAAACATGTAAGTACACGGATCTGATTTCCATCTAGAGAACGCGTTTATCTAGGACACGCTTTACCTCTGGGAAAATAGGCCATTTCAGAATAAATTAATCCCATTATGATTCATTAAACCCAACCCTTATGTCTACATTTGCATTATTACAGTCTCTCATCCAATGCGCCCCATGGATCAAAACCTTCCCAGCGAAAGAAGCCTCGTTGTCCTATCGCAACCAATCAGGGATCAACCTTCATCATAAGGGCTCATTCACACGACTGTACGAATGGTTTCATATCCGTTCCGCAATTGCGGACCCATTCATTTCAATGGGGCCGCAAAAGATGCTGTCCGCATCTGTAGTTACGTTCTGCTGCCCCGCATAAAAGATAGAGCATGTACTATTCTTGTCCGCAAGAATAGGCATTTTCTATCATAGTGCCGGCCATGTGCGGTCTGCAAATTGCGGAACGCACACAGGCCGGTATCGGTGTTTTGCGGAACACAAAACACTACGATCGTGTGAATGCGCCCTAAGGGTAAATGCACACGTTCAGGATTTATGTGTGGACAATCCGCACTGAAATCTGCAGATTCGCAGGGAAATCCATGCGGTCAATCTGCATCAATTGGTGCGGAATTACATGCGGATTTGGTGCAGATTTTCCACATGCAGATTTTACTGTCCCCATTGAAGTGAATAGATAAAATACGGGGAGGAAAAATTAAAATAAATTGACATGCAGCAGATTTTAAATCTGCATGGTAGGAAAAAATCTGCATCGTGTGCATAAGAATTTAAAATGGTCATAGAATATAATGTACATGACCTACTGTGCGGATTTTCAGCACGCAAATCCACACAGAAAATTGGTGCGCAATCCTGATCGTTCGCATTTAGCCTAAGGCTTACCTTGTGACAAAGCTGAACATTGGTAAGTTATCCGGTGTCGTAGGGATCATATCATTAGAACCAGGAGCCCCATTGATTAAACAATTAATTGGTACAAATGAATGTTTGGCTCCGCTCTGTACCAAACCCAACCCGGTGAAGTTTATCATGCTGAATGTTATTTCTGAAACTCCCAGCGATTATTGTGATTGTCTGACCTGTGAGTCTGGTTTCCAGCAAGCCTTGTTTGGCCAGACAAATGTAGTATTGGTAGCGGATAGGGAGAGCAGGGAAAACATACCTTTTGTGGAGCTTTTATCCTCAGGAGTAGTGTGAATATGACATTTTATTCTGCCAGATTCTGCTCTTGTAAATGTCCAGTAGGTGGAGCTTCACTATATAGTGCTCTCCATATTGAGCTGCTGTACAGCTTCCCCCCACTCTGTGACAGATGTAGTGGTCTTCTGGTTGAATGCTACAGTTGTTACTCAAAGAAGATGCTGGTGGCTGTGAAGCAGAGAGGACCTCACAGTGAAGCTCTGTCTACCGGGTACTTGCAAGAGTAAAATCTGGTGGAATAAAACTTCCTATTCACACTTCTGCTGATAATAAAAGCCCCACAATAGGTGTATATATATGTTGTCCTGTTCTCCCCAGCCATTACCTAGTGCTGTCAGCAGTTTAGTATTTAGTGCTCCGTTTCTCTCTCTTGCCCTGCGCTGTATTGTGCTGGGCAAGGGCTTTTTATGTTTTCACACTGCTTAGCGGACGCCTCTTGCCGGTGACATCAACAGCACTGATGGGCGGGCTTTAGCGCTGCCCTAGCCATTTTACACCCATCATTGCCAGTGATGTCACCAGGCTCACTGCTTACTCTATGGAGAGCCCGGTACGTCACCAGATCTCCATAAAATGCCTTTGCACTGCGCTATTCAGCACAGGGCAAAGGCGACCATCGGAGCATGAAATACTCCAGTGCTCGTGTCAGTGGGGCTGTCTGAATGAAAATGGGGATATATCCGGGTTCAGCTCTGAACCTGGACAAACCCTTTAACTACTGACACCCTTTGAAGGTGGAAATTCAAATTCAAATGGGTTGTCTGAGTTGGAGATTTAACAATACCTAAGGGGGAAGAAGAAGCATTCCTTACCCATTTATTCCCAGGCTGTTGGCTGCAGCGATGATGTGCTCCTATACCTATGTAACCGCTGCAGCCAATCACAAGAACGCTGAGCCCAGTGATTTAAAAATAGTGATGTTTTTATAAATTGGGCACAAGTTTTGCCATCTTCTCTCTATAAATGCTCCGTTATTAATAAATGCCGGTATATCCAGTTTTAAATGCTACATTTTTTTTCTAAGTTTTGCTATGGATTCTTATGGTCTTCAGTTGAATCTTGCCTTATGATAGGGGTTAGGTAAGGAAGTAGAAGGGGTGTGGCTTGATAATTACTACTGAACAACCTATTGCTCAACATCTAAAGACAGTATTATGTTTATTTTGGCTTCATAGGAATGTAATATAGAAAATAGTATACATTTTTCAAACCAGCACTAAAATCTGAATACTTTTGTAATTGCATTTAATTAAACATTTAGCATAAGCAATGAGTTATTAAATAAGATATATTTGTATAGCGCCACCTGCTGTTTGCTCTTTTTCCGATTTCTCTGTCCTGCTCACTGAGATGGAAGCACATGCTCAGCTCCATCCTTCAACTGCAGCAGAAAGGACACATCCCCTTAGAAAGTAGACTCCTCGCTAAGCATAGCAATTGGAGCAATGAATGTGGAGATCTCTGGATCCATGTGAGGTACACGGCTGGTTCTAGCTTTCTTAGACGTTGTCATGTACTATATGATCAATCATGGGATAACTCCCTTAAGTCTGGCACCTTTTATAAAAAAATAATAATAATAATACAATTTTGATGCATCTTCTGGAGGTCCTTGTGCCGGAACCCCCCCCCCCCCCAAATTTCTACATGAAAAGGGGGCTTGCGCGAAAACGTACAACTTTTCTTACTTCAGGGGGACTTATACATTTTCCACCGTGTGTCTTCTCTAGAACAGATTTCAGGATCGCATACATTTATCTGCAGGAAAAATAACATTTGTAAGTCGGAGGGAGAGGCGCAGGAAATTAAAAGAGGAAGTGGAAGTGAATGTTTTGTGGCATACAGAAATAGACAGGATTGACCAGTTCAATAAATTCTGCCCTACCAGACAGTATGCCTGATTAAATAGGGTTGAGCCTGCTAAAAGGTACTCTAGAATTAGTAAGAGTTTTTTTTTTTTCCACACATGTAGTTATTGGCACAGTAGATACAAAAAATAAAATATACATTTCTGTGACTCCTTTTGGACCCACTTCTGACTGTGGCTAAAAACCTGCATCAAAAACTGAACCAAATAGTGCATGTGTGAATACAGGCTTAGGGTGGCCATACAATCTGTTTCAGTTCCAAGAGGCTGGGGTGGACAGACAATTGGGTTGGGCATCATTTTGCATAGAGTGCCTAAGAAGGGGAAGACTTCTCATCAGCCATGGATGTTGGTAAGCCATTGTGGA
The DNA here is from genome assembly GCF_014858855.1 of Bufo gargarizans. Classification (NCBI taxonomy): domain Eukaryota; kingdom Metazoa; phylum Chordata; class Amphibia; order Anura; family Bufonidae; genus Bufo; species Bufo gargarizans. The sequence continues at coordinate 342,858,682 of NC_058082.1, forward strand.
GAGACTGATTGACTACAACAGGCATGCTCAACTTGCGGCCCTCCAGCTGTTGTAAAACTACAACTCCCACAATGCCCTGCTGTAGGCTGATGGCTGTAGGCTGTTCAAGCATGCTGGGAGTTTTAGTTTTGCAACAGCTGAAGGGCCACAGGTTGAGCATGCCTGGACTACAACATGTCTACAAAAATGTCTTCTAACAGTCTCATCATTTATATAAGACAGGTGCACAGAGGAGACACGAGAATGCAATGTTCTATGGGCACTGGATGACGGGTTTACCCTAACTGACACTGTCAGCAGGAGGACTGTGTACTCGTTTCAGATCCTATAAAGTGTTTGTTGTGTGGAATTACAGAGGTGTGGTGACTTTTGTGCTGCCAGCCTAGAGCTCGGGCTGAGCCAATTCATACAGAGGGAGATCATTTCCCTGATAATCTAGCTGAAATAAATAGCACTTTAAAAGGAGACATTTTGGCAACCGCATAAAATAATCGTGTATCTTAAAGGGGTTTTCCGAGATTTTTGAACTGGACAGGTCATTAATATCTGATCGGTGGGGGGTCCGACCCCCGGGACCTGCGTTGATCAGCTGTTGGAGAAGGCACCGGTGCTCGTAGTAGTGCTGCATCTCTGAAAACCCCTTTAAATCAGTTACCCCATGAAAAGTATTACTATGTAACGAAAAGGGCATTTCAATTAAAGTATTAGCACAATATATCGGCAATAATATATATATTTTTTTATAACATAGATTACATTTTGCTCTCTGGATGCACCCTCTGCTGTTTCTCCTTCTGGTCCACCTTCTCCTGCATTCAAAAGTGGACAAATGCTCAGTAGCTTCCCTGTTCTCAGTACTGGCATAGTGATCTCATAGTAGAGTGGCCCTGATACCTTTCAGCCATTCATAGAAATATATAGCTATATCTCTCTCCAGACAGGGAAAAAAGAAATTGTGGGGACGTTACATACCATATGTATCTCTGGGGCTATATGTGAGGGACTAACAAGAACTGGATACAATGCACTCCTGTGAGATGCAGCTGCTTTGACTGTCTCATGTCACCAGCTGCTGCCCACCTACAGAAAGTGAAGAGACCAGAGCTGCGTGAGGGGTGAGGAGTGAATAAAATATCTAAAATGGATGAAAATGACACTGGATATCTTGCTTTGATATAGTTAAAATAATGGTGTGCGTTATTCCAGATATTTTTTTATAAATTTTTTTATTTTTATTCGTGGGATACCCCTTTGACCCCTTCAACACAGCCAATACACTCTTTTGCTAAAGAGTCTATTGAGGTTGTGGGTGAGGACTCTGTTATCAGTGAATGAGACCCCACAGACGTTTTTACCTTCATTCCACTTAATAGTTTTTTTGCAAAGTGCTGTACTGGCGTCATGTAGTAAAACCTTCTCAGACAAAAAGTGGACATGTTGCCCATGTTGCAGTTTCTTCTCTCCAGTGCAGTTTTTTAAAACAAAAGCTGAAATTTGATATAGGACCATCATCAGAAATTTCTAGGCCCCATACAATAAAATGTTAGGGGTGCCCTGCTGTGCTGTTACCCAACAGGGCACAGTCTTTATTAAATATAGCATGGCATTACAGAACAAATAAATGGCAGAAAACTGTTGCACCAAGCAAAATAGCGTGAATGCAAATGCCTTTGTAAATGATAACATTTCGGACTGCCTGCACCCACCACTAGGGGGAGCTCATGTCATGTAATAACAACTGCATGGATCTGTGTGTAAGGAGCTCCTCCTGGTGGTGGATGAAGGGTGGAATAATTTTATCATCTAGTTCAGTGATGGCTAACCTCCAAGACTCCAGCTGTGGTGAAACCACTACTCCCAGCATGCTCCACTCATTTCTGTGGAGTTCTGAGAACAGCCAAGCAAGTGTATGTCTTGGGAGTCGTAGTTTTAGCACAGCTGGAGTGCCGGGGGTTAGCCATCACAGATCTAGTTCAATGATGGCAGGTAAACACATCAGAGCCCTTACTTGGCCCTTCTACTTTACTGTCTTAGGCTACTTTCACACTAGCGTTCGTCGGTCCGCTCGTGAGCTCCGTTTGAAGGGGCTCACGAGCGGACCCGAACGCAGCCGTCCAGCCCTGATGCAGTCTGAATGGAGCGGATCCGCTCAGACTGCATCAGTCTGGCGGCGTTCAGCCTCCGCTCCGCTCGCCTCCGCACGGACAGGCGGACAGCTGAACGCTGCTTGCAGCGTTCGGGTGTCCGCCTGGCCGTGCGGAGGCGTGCGGATCCGTCCAGACTTACAATGTAAGTCAATGGGGACGGATCCGTTTGAAGATGCCACAATATGGCTCAATCTTCAGGCGGATCCGTCCCCCATTGACTTTACATTGAAAGTCTGGACGGATCCGTACGAGGCTATTTTCACACTTAGCTGTTATATGCTAAAATAATGCAGACGGATCCGTACTGAACGGAGCCTCCGTCTGCATTATTATGATCGGATCCGTTCAGAACGGATCCGATCGAACGCTAGTGTGAAAGTAGCCTAAGCCTGATGGTTGTCCTGGTTTGGTATGGGGCATAAATTAACTTTTTACCTGAGACCAGAGGTCGCAATAACGCCTGAACAAGCGTCAGACACCTGTTAAGGCCATTTTACTCCATGGAAAAAGACTCATGCGTATTTTTACGCATGGTCTTTTCTAGTCAGGAGCATTGTATCAGAAGCCGCCAGGTCCGGCATGCATGAAGCCCCACCCATCTCCTGAGAAGCCCCACCCCTCACGGACATCTCTCTCACCAGGAGCAGCTCCAGAGTCTGGACTAAGCACTACATTGTGGTTACAGGACCTGTGGTGATGTCACAGTCATGTGATCAGCCAAGTGTGTGGGAGGAGTTAGGAGAACACAGGCTCCCTGTAGGACTGTGCTGGTGGAGAATGCAGAGGTACTTTATGTATGGAAGGTGTGTATAAAGCAGGGCTATGTCACTGTATCCAGTCTATTGTACAGTTTTTTGTGTGTAGTTCTATCTGTGTAATGGACATGTAGTAGATCTGTGTGTGTGCAATGTGTATATAGTAAACTATATGTGTAGTGTGCATGTGGTAGAGCAATGTATGTAATGTGTATAGCAGCCTCAGGTGGGCGCCGTGTATGGCAGCCTCAGGTGGGCGCCGTGTATGGCAGCCTCAGGTGGGCGCCGTGTATGGCAGCCTCAGGTGGGCGCCGTGTATGGCAGCCTCAGGTGGGCGCCGTGTATGGCAGCCTCAGGTGGGCGCCGTGTATGGCAGCCTCAGGTGGGCGCCGTGTATGGCAGCCTCAGGTGGGCGCCGTGTATGGCAGCCTCAGGTGGGCGCCGTGTATGGCAGCCTCAGGTGGGCGCCGTGTATGGCAGCCTCAGGTGGGCGCCGTGTATGGCAGCCTCAGGTGGGCGCCGTGTATGGCAGCCTCAGGTGGGCGCCGTGTATGGCAGCCTCAGGTGGGCGCCGTGTATGGCAGCCTCAGGTGGGCGCCGTGTATGGCAGCGGCAGGTGGGCGCCGTGTATGGCAGCGGCAGGTGGGCGCCGTGTATGGCAGCGGCAGGTGGGCGCCGTGTATGGCAGCGGCAGGTGGGCGCAGTGTATGATGTTGGATAAATGTAAAATTGTCTACATTTATTTCTGCATGGGAGACTAGCAATGGTTCCCTGCAGAAATGTCAGCCTCATAACGTTATGTATTATATATATATATATATATATATATATATATATATAAATTACCGCAAAATTTGTACTCCTCCTCGGCTAAAAATACTCCTTAAAATTAAGAGAAGTATTTTTACTCTTCTGAAAAAAATGTAGTGCGACCTCTGCCTGAGACAGTCTCGAGAAGAAGGTAATGTGCTTCAGCTTCAGGCAACAGTCCACTAATAGACTTCATCTGTGTGGGGTGGGCAGTTGGGTCTTAGTGGATATTTGATGGGTGGTGATAGTGATGATTTAAATACTGTGATGCTGCTTATTGATTTCTTTAGAGGCAAAAGATGGCAAAAAACACCCTAAATAGGTAATAAAAAAAAAAATAGTCCAAACATTAAATGGTTTTTAGCCTCACTTTGTGAATGAGTTTTCATAAAATCTTGTTCACTACATTGTAACCCAAGGCCAGGGCAGTAATGTGTCACAGTGGCCAGTCTATCTTGAATATGGTCTATCTTCAGTTGTCACATTGGTAAATCTTCCCTGGTGTGATGTACTTCATTTCTATTTGTGTGCGTATATATCAATGTATATTTCGGGCACTGATATCTTCATTATATTGCTTGAATAAATTTGAGTTACGTGTGACAGGAAACACTGAACTATACCTCAACAGGAAATCTAGAATTAACATTGAGATCTTTTTTGAGGCCATAAAATTTACATATTGCACTCCTAGATTTCTGTTTAACTAGAAGACTTTCTAGTTTTATAAATGACCACATTCACACTAGGGTTACAATATGGGATTGTCCTAAAGCTAGACGGTTGACAATTTTTAGATAAACTAGTAGGAAAGATTTTGACGTAGATATGACGTCTTCTGTAATTGGAGTCATTCCCTTTACCTTCTCCTCTCCATCTGACCCAAACCAACATGAAGACTTCTACTAACCTTGTTTCGTCTCTGTAGAGTTTGCCACTCAGATGTCTTTGGCTCCTTGATTTTCCAGCATGTGTCCACTCTCTTTACACAAAGTGCTTATTTTGATGCCCCTGCAAATTCCCCCGTTAGTCAGATCCAATTGGTGCACGCCACTAGTCATTTTACACTTGACCATGCACATTTACTGATGGATTTAGTCCTAGCTTTGTTGCCCACTGATGAAGCTGGTTATAGGGGTTGTGCAGGTGGTATTATATTGATGACCTATCCTTAAGATAGATCATCAATATCTGATCTGTGGGTGTTCGACACCCGGCACCCCAGACGATCAGCTGTTTGAAGAGGAGGCGGCTCTCCATGCTTCAACTGAGCTTCTGACTAGGGGTGGCGAGTCCACAGTAAGGTTGTTTTCACACAGTGTTTGGTCAGTGTTTGATTTCCATCATTGATTGTGAGCCAAAAACCAAGCGCGAGTCAGAAACACAGAACAGGTGAAAAATATTTCCATTATACGTGTAGCCTCTATTCCTGGTTTTGGCTCGCAATCGCTGATAGAAATCACTGACCAAATCCCTGACTCTGTGAAAGTGGTCTACTCGTTACTCGTACCGTTTGTTTGATAAGTACAGCATAGTGTTGCATTATTATAATTTTTTTTGTGCAGTAATCTCCACAAACTAATATGATGGTTAATTCGATATGTCTCCCCTCGATATGTGACCCCTCTTTGTGTTTTGCTATTTGCTTTGCATGAAATTTCTCAGATTCTTTTTTTGGGATGATTCAACATAACTTTTGTTATTTTGACACTTTATGTATATTTTTTAAAGGTTAAGTTTTAGAGTACAGTTTTAGAGTAGCCTCATTCTGCTTTTCCTCCAGTTTTAGCTTAGGCACCCTATAACTGTAGGTAGCCCCAGAAATATAGTGCCAAACAGAGTGCCCCATCGATACAGTAATAATGGCATACATGCTTTGCACCACATTTAGATCTTTTTTGACTCATCAGACAGATCTTGTAAGGCCTCATAGCAAAACTTAAAAATGGTCTCCCCTGCCCTACCCAGTTTCTGATTATGTGTGCGTCTATCACTCCCATGCACAGTTCAATGACCCAGATCTCAGATGAATTAATATGATCCGGTAGAGGAACAGCCTTCTGGAGTTTATTGTATCTGGCATTGTCGGATACTACCTTTCCCCACGGGAATTCTTTGACTATTATGGGACCCGATGGGGATGCGGCCTGTTTCTGGCATTAGTGCCTGTATTCAGACAGAAAACAACCTTTGGGGTCATTTTTTAAGACCGGCTATTTATACACAGGCCTCTCAAAATGGGTTAAACTACGCCAGATCCCTTGCTGAAGTAGTTTAACACAATTTTCCACACAATAAACTGGCGTAGAAAATAGGATGGCAGGCCCTCTTCCCCGCCCACGTCCCCTTTTCCCGCTACCTCAGAAAAGTGGAGTGAGTGGGGAAAAGTTGCAGATTGGACCGCAAACCCTCTTTGCGAACAAATCTGCAACAAAAATACATCACAAAGTGGCATACTTCCCATCAAAAATGACCCCCCTTTATTTGTCTGGAGGAATCTCGACCCTAATGCCAGAAACAGGCCAAGTCCCATCATAAGTCAATGGTGCCTGGCGGAGCCCCGACCCCTTCTGGCTATGCCAGATGCAATTAACTCTGGCAGGCTGTTCCTCTACCAGTTAATTTTTTTTATTTTTTTCCTCTACCAGTTCATTTAGAGCTAGTGTGAAACTAGCCTAAGCGGAAGAAATTTTAATTCAAAATAAATTGTAATTAAAAAAAAAAAGTCACACCTGGGCTCACCCACTGTGTCCGACTTCTATAATTTAGGAGGAAAGGGAAGTAGCCAAGGGGAAAATTTGATGGTTTAGGATGTACTGTAGCAGTGCTTGGCGTAAAGGAAGCCTTCTGACACGATGGGTGGTGTAAAGTTAGGCGAGACAGTGTAAAGGTGCAGCAGATTTATCACCCAGCATCAGCCGCTGTCATACATCTGTCTGGTATACACTGGCTGAAGACTATACAGGTTTAGTAAATCTGTCCCCATGTCTGTTCATAGTATCCTCTATTTTGCTTCCTTCTGTTCTTTATAATGGTCGGTATGATTGACACATTCTGCGGTTAAGAGCTTCCTGGGTTAACAATCTGAAGAAATAATTTGCATGGGGTTACTCAAGGTTTTATATCTTAATATAACCTTAAAGGCCATGGACAGCTTTGGATCAGAATTTTTTTCTAAGTCAAATGTTGGACAGTCTGCCTTCTGCAGCCTTTCTGTTTTACACTACAGTACCAGCCGCTGGATACCATTCAGAGCTCTGACGGCTCACACGGCTGCCCCTCTCTATGCCCTCCTAATTGAAAATGTAAATTACTTCTTTATAACCAAATGAAATACATTTAAAGGGGTTATCCAAACCTGGAAAACCCACCCACAATGCCCGGGCCCCTCATACAGAAAATAGTTACCTGGTCCCGACGCCTGTGTCCTCCCAGATACTTCCACAGCCGTCTCTGCATCTCCCTGGCATGCAGATCACAACATCCATCGACGGGGGGTGCAGCCAATAGCAGGCCGCGTCCCAACCTGCTCCCCTCGTGCCGCATGTGAGGAAAGGGGGCAGGTCACTGTCGGGAACCAGGTGAGTATTCTCTGTATGTGGGGCTCGGGCATTGTGGGTGGCTTTTGGATAACCCCTTTAAAGAGGACGACGACCTGTCACCGCTCCTGACCATGTTTGTTTTAGTAATTCCTTGTATTTCCCATGTATTGCCAATTCTGGAGCATCTATTCTTATGATTCGATAGTGTGCCATTTCTTTATTATTCCTGCTAGGAGTTATAATCGAATTGCTAGCAGTTTGCCATGAAGGTCCAGTTGGGTGTTACCAGTCAAGGTTGTGTCCCTGCACTGATTGGATAGTTTCAGACTGTAAAGGGACCCCCCCCTCCCCATCTGTACCTTCATTGTACACTGCCAGTAATTCATTTATAACTGCTAGAAGGAATAATAAAGGAATGGCACAACCTAGAGCTATAAGAATAGATGCTTCAGAATTATTACATGGGAAGTGCAAGTAGTTACAGAAACAGACATGTCGGGATTGGTTACAGGTCCAGGCATAGAAAAACATGGCTGCTTTTTTCCAAAAACTGCACTACCCCTGTCCATAGGTTGTGTTTGAAATTGTAGCACTGCCCCATTGAGCTGCAATACCAGACACAACCCATGGACAGGGGTGATGCTGTTCTTGGAAGAAAGCTTTTCATGTTTTAATTCTCTAATCCTGGACAACCCCTTTAAATCAAAAGGCATGTCAGCTTTATGAACGTTCAGGAGCACAGAGAGAGGAGCTGCAGAATGAGATCCTCCAACAGAATTAACTGTAAATGCAGCTTGCTATATATTGTAATACATACAGGCTGCAGAAGCCAAATGGTTAATTTTTTTTATTTTTTAGCAAAAACTGACTTTTAAAATGCTTTTAGCCCATAACACATTAAATGTAATCACTAGCGGAAAAGTGGTAGGTCTTATGGCGCCATCGTTACCATGACTACTGATGTAATCGCACTAGTAGATGTTACATTAGAATTGTTTTGAAAGCTACAGTAGCAGATGAGGAAATGGGCGGGGCCAACAGCAAAGGGTCAGAGTTCATGAGTCTTCTTAATGTATTACAATGGGGAAGGGGGATCAAGATATTAATTAGCCATCCCAGGACTACTCATGTATTACTGTTGTTAATAGTGCTGTAGAGAGATGACGGACTCCTTTTAAAATTGTAAAATATCTTTAATATTGCTGAGGGGACCAAGATTACAGTATGGATCAGTCTCCGAGTACCCGTCATCTCACACGCACATAAAAAATAAAAATAAATCATACTTACTCCATTGACAGCTTACTCCATTGACATTTTAAAAATCAATTAAAAAATGAAGAAGAAGATGTCTCTGCCATGCTGCTCTACCTCCCCTCTCACAGCATATGATCCCACACACGCTGAAGAAGAGAAGCTGCTGCAGCGTGCTCCTCCTGCTTCTCTGGTATTGTTTCACCTTAGACCGTGCTCCACACTAAAAATAATACCCAGGAGCCATTGGCTTCTAAACTGAAAAATGTAGGAGCCAAATTAAATTTTTAGTCGCCAAATCTAAAATACATATTATTGTAATAAAAAAAGATTTGGAGGAGATGATGAGACGCAGGTCACAGTAGTGAGCGAGCACTACGTATAGCAGAATACAGCACCACATACCTCTTGCATCCGGTGACCTCTGCGGTCAAATTTTCTCTTTCTTCTTCTCCTCCGTTTGACCCAGACCGCCAAAACTAATTCTTTCAGCCGCATAACGTCTCTACAGAGTTTTTTTTTTTTACACGTTCGATTTCTCAATTTTCCCATCAACCTCCCCATCCTGCTGCCACTCCCAACACTGTGCTGCCCAATGTCCCAGGTACTATACGGCTGAAAAAATAGTGACCCCAGTAGACATAATTGGGATCATTTATCAAACTGGTGTTAAGTAGAACTGGCTTAGTTGCCCGTAGTGACCAATCAGATTCCACCTTTTATACAAGCTGTCAAAAATGAAAGGTGTAATATGATTGGTTGCTATGGGCAACTAAGCCAGTTCTACTTTACACCAGTTTGATAAATTACCCCTAATGTCCCTTTAGTGTCCACAGCAGTTATAATGTCCCCTAGAGTGCCCCCAGTAATAATAACACCCTATATTGTGCTCCAGGTAATAATGCCTGAATAGTGTCCCCAAAAATAATGTCCCATAATATGTCCCTGTTATAGAATCTCTCCTACAGTGTCTCCCCAATAGCAATGTCCCCCACACTTACACCATATAGTAATTTTCCCGCACTCTGCCCCCACATAGTAATTCGCCCCCATATAGTATGGTGAGGTCGGTCACGTCTCTGGCCATTGATTGTTTGAGTCTAGGGCTGGGCAATATGGCCTAAAATCTATATCGCAAAATAATTTGAATCATGTGCGATATAACGATATACCGCAATATATTATTTTCTTCTGTATGTTTACAAATTACAAAACTGTTCAATACATTTTTAAGATGTGTACTGTGTAACAGATCTTTTTCCAAACAATGTAAAGATGAAGTGTCCGCCAGCCAGCGCCTTCAGCCCCATGCTATAGTCATCATCATCATCATCCATGTCCCCCATCCAGGCCAATCAGCCCCATGCCATTGCCATATCATCCATGTCCCACAGCCAGCACCATCAGCCCCATGCCATAGCCATCATCATCATCCATGTCCCCCATCCAGGCCAATCAGCCCCATGCCATTGCCATCTCATCCATGTCCCCCATCCAGGCCAATCAGCCCTATGCCATTGCCATCTCATCCATGTCCCACAGCCAGCACCATCAGCCCCATGCCATTGCCACCATCACCATGTCCCCCAGCCAGTGCCATCAGCCCCATGCCATAGCCATCCACTCTCCCACCCCACCCCCAGTAAATTCGAGCCTCTGCTAATATACTTACCTTTCCTGCAGTGTGTGCGGCTGGCTGGTGGAGTCCGCAGAAGACGGACCGCGTCTTCTTCCCAGCATGCACTGGGAGGGACCTGACTTTACACACAGCGTTAGCCAGCACGCTAATGATGTGTGCACGCTAGGCCCTGGCCAGTACAGAGCGGTGCAGTCGGGAGGCCACGGAGCGGTGAGTGAGAAGCTTCTTCAATTCACTACCGCTCAGTGGTCATCTATCGCGATATAGCTAAAATCTATATTTTTGCCTGAATTTATGACGATTACATCGTTTATATCGCCCACCCCTAGTTGAGTCTCCTCCAAAAAGTTATCGATGAGGAGAATTAGTGCGATAGCACAGATGGGAAAAGTAGAGTAGTCAAGAATGGGGCAAAGAGTTGTCAACAGGAGAGCGTCACAGGATGCATCAAGCCTGAGGACAAGAGAGGATCATAGTGAGGAGCAGAGACGATGGGGAGAGCCAGGAGTTCAACTCTAGGTGGCACCTGAACAGTCTAGAGGGTCAGGCAGGAGTGAAATCTAAGAACTAAGCTGAGGTTCAGGATGAGGTTGAATTCAAGATCACAGGGAACAATGGGCAGAATATGCACGGGCCACAATCTGCTAGGCAGAAGATCGAGTAGCGTAGAAGAGCCATAGCTAGGTCCAGAGGACTGCACCAGAGAGACAAGGTCATCGCTGGATCTGGGAGCAGGATGTACAGTTGCTAGACTGGATACACAGCAGAGATCCGGCATTGGAACTACTTGAGGTTGGCAGCAAAGGGTCATTACCCATTTTTAAACCAAAAGAAAAAATATATTTACTGACCTTCGAATTCTGTTTTTAATGTTAAAGGGGTATTATGGTTATGTAAAGGTATCCCAGGTGATAACTATTAGTTACATGGGGGTCCTACCGCTGGGAACTCTCATAAAAATGAATGAAGCAGCAACACACATGTCCGACCAGCCACTCTGTTCATTTCAGGGGGGGGGCCACACAGGGTAGGCCCCATTTTTTGGTGATCGGTGGGGGTCCCACTGGTAGGACTGCTGTGGATAGGGGGTAACTTTATATAACCTGATTTCCCCTGTAAGATCTCGAAGAATTTAAAATATTTAATCCACCTTGGGCATAATAGGTAGAAAATTCCAATAAGAAGTAAAAAAGGTATTTGCCGTGAGCTCTTGTACAGAAAAATCATGTAGAACAGAATTATTATTTTTATTTTTTACTGAAATCAATTGCAAATTTTCTTTTTTTCTGTTCCCTAATTAACGATTTGTTCTATTTTGTCACCTTTTAGATCTTATGCATTACATACCATTTGTGTGAAAGGGAGGAAGATCTGAAATATGATCCAGACTGTAACTTCTGTTTAGAAAAGCGCTTGAACAGTTCATCTCATTACATTCTGTGTGACGACAGGAAGTGGACGGTTACCGACAGAGAGAAGGTACGCTGCGTGTTACACTCACATCATGTGCGAGGTTTGTGTGTTTAATGAAATACTTCCTGATATAAAGCTAAAAACTGGAATGACTGCATGTATGTATGATATTTGATGCCGATATTACTTTTGACTTAACAAGTTGGTATATAGACTTTGGTTTAAGAGCAAGTTTTTTACCGGTTGCAAAACTCATTCATCAGTTTTACATCATCCAGGTACCGTTTGTATTGTACAATTGCTTAGTGCAACATCCCACTTTTGCCTTTCTCACATCTTGAAACTGCCCCTTAAGCCATTTCCTCACAAATACTTCATATAGATCAAGGTAGACGCCCTAACAGATAGGGGCCTCCTGAAATGCCCTTTTCTCCAGTTCTCAAGCTCCTCTACCACCAGTCCCCCCTCCTGTCAATTATTGGTTAAAATCCATTCTCAGTGAGGCAGATAAGAGACAGATTATCAGCTTCCCTGAGTGAAAGGGTTGCAGCTTCCCATAGGAGTCTATAGAGATGAGAGGAGAGAGACAGACACAGACACTGCTTCTGCTTCTAGTAAGTGCACTTTTGCCTGCACTCCAGTGCAGGATTCACAGCTACACCGCTCAACACTGCTGTATAATGTCCATCATGGTGCTGCTTCTGTGGGTGTGCTACAGAGAGATAGCGAAGCAGAATAGTCTGCTTGTTTGACTTTTCATTTTCACCTGAGTGAAGGTATGCTAAGCCTATACTGTCGGCAGATTACATGAAAATTGTTGAGATGCAAGTGACATATTTAATGTTTGTGGACATCCTTGAAATACTAAAGATAATTCTCACAGATTTTAATGCTCCTGTACACCTTAAAATTAAGCAAATATTAAAAATATGTTTTTGTCTAAGTTTCTATACAGAACTAGTTATATAGTTCCATAGTAACAGACTACAGACAACTACTGTGTAGTCTGATCCTGCAGTCACATGGACATCCACCCACTTAGCAAGCTCTGCTGTATTCAGTATGAACCTGCCAAAACATGGGGATGACCTTGGACTTAAAGGGAATCTGTCACCAGCGAACTCCCTATCAAACTGATTGCATAGACACATAGCTGTGGTTTACCGGATTAAAATGCTGTTTCTCTATTGTTGATCTGAAACTCTGTTCCCAAGTTATAATACTTTTTCTTAATATGCAGATTAGGCCTTTGGTGCAATGAGAGTGTATTATGTGGCACGCAAGCTCCACTGCTTTCTGTGGTCAGTCCCTTCCTGGCTGCTTTGCCACTGGTTGGAGCTGTCTACAGAAAAGAGTGGAGTTTGGGTGCGACAAGAGCAATGGTGATGCCCTCATTGCACCAAAGGCCTAATTTGCATGTTTAGAAAAAGTATTTAACTTGGGAACAGAGTCTCGGATCAACAAAAGAAAAATGAGGTTTTAATCATTATGAACTACAGCTATGTGTCTATGCAAACAGCGTGATTGTGAGGTCACTGGTGACAGGTACCACTTAAGTACCACGGTGCTATGCAAGTTCACAGTGATTGAAAACATTAGAAAACACTGTGTAGTCCATTTATTCAGCTACAAATGTATCTTTTGCAATATCGTCATCCATGTGTCACCTACTTCTTGCCAACATACCATGTGAAGAAGGGGACTGCAGAGTATGACTGCAGGATCAGACTACACAGTCCTTGATTGTAGTCTGTTACCATGGAGACACATAACAGAATCTAAAGGCACAATTGATAGGAAATACTTCATTAGGACTATTTGCAGAGTTGCTTGTATTAGATGCACTAGACCAATACAAAAACTAGCTTAAACCTTAAATCTGCTGGGTAACTTTTAATTAGTTCTCTGCTTATACAATTCCTACTTTGACAACCAATACATCCCAAAGTGTCCCCCTGCAGAGGCCCCCAGCGACCAGCTGTAATCTGTGGGGTAACCTTGCCGTAAGTCTTTTAATTACTCTGCAGTGTCAGCACAACAGGGGAAGGTAGGTATTAAACAGTGCCCATTTACATCGGGGGGTTGTCTGTGTAAAGTAATACCGGATATGTCCTCCAGAGTGAGAGGGGCTTTGTAACCGCTCTCCACACGCGAATAGTGGAACCCCTTCTATCAACTCAGAATTTTGGCTAGGGTAACTGGCAGCGTTAGACTGGCCCACCAGAGTACCACAGGATCCTCTTGTGGGCCCCATAGTGGGCCCCTAAGGTCCAGAAAAAAAAATACTTTTGGAGACAATAAATTGTCATTAGGGTCTGTTTCTTTGAATCAAAACATAATATGCTTTGGGGGTTAGGCCCCGAGAGTAATTTCCTCAAGGAACCCTGGTTTGACCTTGGTAACTGGACAAATCTTTAGCCATTCAAAGTAAAAGCTCTGTCTCAGAGGTTGGTGACCTTGCTGTAAGTATTAATACTTCAGTTTTTAGAAATGATTGCCACCTTGTACCAAGGATGTATCTGCTGATTTATAGTAAAATAATGAACAAATGTTCTTGTTTTTTTGCAGATGGATGGCTCTTCTACAGAATTGTTGCCTTGTCCCCTATGGTCTCCTTCTGAAGAATCTAAGCCTTTTCCTTCGGAGAGCTTAAGCCGTTATAACTAGAAGAAAAGCTTCTTCCAAATAAATGGGCACGCTCAATGCTTAACTGCACACTTTATTTCTTCTCATCTCTCAGGGACATTATCCTACATGGGCACTGCTCCAACCAGATCTGGTTACGCCAGTCACTATGGAAGACCAGCAGATGTACAAGACACAGCTCGTCTCCAACAGTAGCGATAGTTTGTACTATCAACAAATGCAGCATCAGGCAAACAGCCAGCTGCTCAACCACAGTTACGACTCTCTGGACTTGAACGCCTCCGAGTCCTCTTCATCCTCTCCTCACTTGTCCCAAGATTCCAGAGAGATCACATTAAATCCTGGAGCTAAAAATACCGGACAGGTCGATGCATCTAGAACTTTACATTGGTCGAATGTAGGTAACCACACTCAGGGAGGCAATAATATTAATTGCTATGACCAAAGCTTACAATGGAATTCACAGGTACAAAACGATCCCACATCTGGCGCCTACCAGATGTCTTACTATCCCGAACTGGATAATCATCCGAAAATGACCAGCAGAGCATTACATAAGTTGGATTCTTTCACGCAGGTGTTTGCTAGGCAGAACTTAAGAATCCATGCCATGGCTCAGGGTTTACCTGAACAGTCGCTGGCGGACTGTGACAGTGCTCTCAGGCAGCTGCTGTCAGTCAAACCAATGGGCGAGCAGCAAGCTACCACTATGGATAGGTATCCTCAGGTCTCTCAGCAGATGCATCCAAGCCTATCCAACCAACAGCAGAAGCCTCCTCTACAGCCCGTGCAGCAATCACAGTCATTTTACTATGATTACTTCCCGCATGCCACTCAGATGCCGCCCGAGCCTTCAATGCAGCAGTATGGGCAGCAGGGGCAGTCAAATCAGGTTCTAGCACAACACGGACAGGGCTTGCAACAGACCCGGTATTATGTGCAGCATCAACAGCCAGAACAGCATCGACTCTTACACCAGGGAATACAGCAGCAGGGTCCGTTCTCTGGTCAGCTGTCTGAGTACTACCAAGTGCAGTCAGCAGGGCAAGAAATGCATCACAACGTACTGCAATCCCATCACCATCATGTGCAGCTTCAACATCAGCAACCACCGTACAGCAATTCCAAAGCCGAGCAGTATGCCCAAAATCAGTCCCACGACATGCATCTGATTCAGCTAGGTGCAGTGCCGCAGTACATGTTTCAGAACGCACAACCAGTCAGAAATTCGTATAAACATCGTGTAGCCCCGCAACTGACCCTTCATCAGGATAACAGTGCTCAAAAGCCATATAAAAATGAAGTTCAACCTCCGGTTCTTATGAGGAGATCTGTGGGGCTATCAAATACAGACAACCTAAATGACTACAGCCAGGACAGTATGGGAATAATAGCGGATGGTGCCCCTCAACGACATGCTTTAACGCAGGATAACTCCTACTTGCTAAGTAATCAAGGAGCACGTCATTCTCCAAGCCCGGGATGGCCCCAGGTAGGGTACCGATCTCTTAACAGTACAATCTCATTACTAGATTACTGTCTTCCTAGTTATCGTTTTGATTGCAAACCAGCCATTATTTCCCCCTATACTTCAGCATTAGATGATGTGAATGTTGTTCATTTATATATTACTTAAAGGGAGTCTGTCACCACACTTTAGCATGTTAGACCTTTAAAATAGGGTTATGTGATCCACCCAGAACATAAAAACGGTACCTTTGTTGTAGAAAACGGACTTTTCTTTTTGCCGAAAATGAACTTATAAGATTATGTTCTGAGCCCTCTCAAGTGCCCAGGGCGGTCTCTCAATCCTCGGAGCCCAAGGCAGCACCTCCTAAACGGCTCATAACCCCGCCCTCCGTGCGCCTCTGCCCGCCCGTTTACTCCCCTCCCCTGTCCTTTTCCACTGCTGCTGTGCGGTCCAAATCGTAGCGGGCGCATGCGCAGTAGGTATTGCGATGCCCTGCCAGGAGCGGGCATCGCATTGCGCATGCGCCCGCTACGATTTGGACCGCACAGCCGCAGTGGAAAAGGACAGGGGGGGTTGTAAACGGGCGGGCAGAGGCGCACGGAGGGCGGGGTTATGAGCCGTTTAGGAGGTGCCTGCCTGGGGCTCCGAGGATTGAGAGACCGCCCTGGGCACTTGAGAGGGCTCAGAACATAATCTTATAAGTTCATTTTCGGCAAAAAGAAAAGTCCGTTTTCTACAACAAAGGTACCGTTTTTATGTTCTGGGTGGATCACATAACCCTATTTTAACGGTCTAACATGCTAAAATGTGGTGACAGACTCTCTTTAAAGGGGTTTTGCAGTTTGTTTTAACTGATGATCTATCCTCTAGATAGATCATCAGCATCTGATCGGCGGAGGTCCGACACCCGGGACCCCCGCCAATCAGCTGTTTGAGAAGGAAGCGGCGCTCCGCTTAAATGGAGCTTAGCCCCGCCCAGACCAGTTGATACTAGTCGTGACTGCCCTGGGCCTGAGGGAAACAGTGAGAAGGCCGCGGCGCCACTGCTTTCTCAAACAGCTGATCAGGGGGTGTCTGACCCCCGCCGATTAGATGCTGATGATCTATCCAGAGGATAGATCATTAGTTAAAACAAACTGCAGAACCCCTTTAAAGATGACCTTTCACTACTTCTGACATGCCAGTTTTAATAACTTCATGCATTCCCCATGTAGTAGCAATTATGGAGCATCTCTTCTTATTGCTCTATGTTGTATCATTCCTTTATTATTTCTACTAGAAGTTATGTATGAATTGCTAGCAGTCTGCAGTAAGGGTACAAAGGGGAGGTAACCAGTTGGGGGGGTGTACCTGCACAGTCTAAAAATGGCAGCAGTACACCCCCCAGCTGGTTACCGCCCCTTTGTACCCTTACTGCAGACTGCTAGCGATTTTATTCATAACTTCTAGTAGAAATAATAAAGGACTGGCACAACATAGAGCCATAAGAATAGATGCTCCAGAACTGTTGTTACATGAGGAATGCATTAAGCTACACAATTTATATTATGATATCCTCTAATTATAGGGGCTGTCTGCTTTGGACAGTCCCTTTTTTTAGGACATTCTCGTAAAGGTAAGCTGAACATATAGGAGGGAATGTATCATCTCTGTGTATGCCAGTTTTCTGGTGTACGAAAGGCACAATTTTTTGGATCAAAAGTTGCAACTTCCTCTCTACACTTTTACCGGAGGAGGCAGCGGGTTTGTGGGATATCCGCAGTCCAACTAATTTAACAAAATGTGTGCCAGAAAACTGGTGCACCTCAAACCAGAAATCTACACCAGCTCCCTAGCTAGCATCATGACTCTCGACAAATTATTACCTCTTAATAATTCTAACGCATCGTCCATCAGCAGAGTTTGCTATCGAGACTGGCGTAAGAAACACCAGTCTTGAAACGTTCTCCCACCAGTCTCCATTTGCCTGAGCTGTAATCTGCAGGGAAACCTGGCAACAAGTCTTCCTCTTTCCTGCAGTGCCTCCACAGGAGAAGTAAAGTATTTTTTTTAATCAGATATATATGGAGAAATCATGGAAGCTCTCTCCACACGGAGAGACAGTTTTGTTTAATGTCTTCAGAAATCAGTCGGATACGTGGTCTGAAGACCAAAGCATGTATACGCAATCCAATGTAATCAAGGTATAAATAATACACTTCCAGCATAATAAGACATAATGACATAACCAGGCAGTATATACATATAAGTAATAAATATCATTTATTTCTATAACCGATACATTGACAAACTGAATATACACAGTTGAGTCACATTTTTATGACTACTTTCTACTTCCGACGTCAGCAGCATGACGACTTGGTGGGTATGTAAGGTGTGTGATAGGCTGTCTGCACACACATCCCCCATTGCAGTCATGGGTAAAAAGAGCGACTTATCAGAGTTGCAAAAAGGGATGATTGTTGGCTTTTGGGGCAAGGGTGGCGGTATTTCTACAACTTAGTAGTTTGTGAACTGTTCTCGTGCTGCTGTGGTGAAAGTGTATGGTGAGTGGAAAAATGGCTCCATTGTGAATAAGCAACGTGGAAACTGTGGAAGCACCTCGTGCCATTGATGTCGAGAGGTCAACATCAGCTATGAAGGTGTGTGAGGGTGGCTCACCTTCAAAATAAACCACGATGCTACCAGACGTGTGTCTAACAGAACGGTTCAGTGAACCCTATCGCCTATAGGGCTCCAAAGCCAATGGACGGTCACTGCACCTCTGCTAAACAAGTTGCATTGGCAGAAAAGCTACAATTTACACAGCAGTATCGCAATTGGACCTCCGCTGATTGGCAAAGGGTTGTCTTCCCCAATGAGTCACATTCTCTGCTTGTTCAAATGGATGGATGTGTCAGACGAGAAACATCGGAGAACAAACACCCTGCAGCCATTGCTGGAGAACACAAGCTGGTTCTGGCAGCGTTATGGTTTGGGGATGCTTTCTTGGCATTCTCTGGGCCACTCATCCATGTGGAAGGCACACTTCACCGATTTGGGTATGAATCTGTTCTTGCAGATCACATATACCCATAAATGCTGATTTTCTTCCCTGGGGCGGATCGGATCATTCAGCAAGACAATACACGTCACACGACTAGAAATGTCCAACATTGGTTGGAAGAGCATGACCAAGACTTCCAAGTACCGCCCTGGCCCCTAATTCCCCAGACTTATACCCAATTGAGTATCTGTGGGACCACCTCGATCGTCATTTTCACTCTATGGATCCCACACCCCCTTCAGCAACTGTGGATGCACTGCAGTCAACATGGCTCCAGACCTTCGACAACCTACCAGGACCTTATTTAGTCACTCCCAGCCCCTCTAGCTGCTGTCTATGCTGCACAGTACTCTGGATATTAGCTGCTGGTCATAAAAATAGGACTCCACTGTGTAACATCTTCATAGAAATAGCATCCTGCATAGGGGAATAAAGAAAACAATACTTTTATGGTGGTCTACATCTCATAACCAGTAAAACTTAGGTAAACCCGGGGCATCTATTCCATAGGGCCTCAAATTTATAAATTCACTTCCTTTTCAAATAGATTCTCCTTTCGAATTGAATGAAAGTGTTCATTCGATTAATGAATTCGCAGTTGGTGGAAAGGTTAGGTTAAATCCAATAGCGGGCGATTAGCTTCTGTACCTAGGATAAGATCCTCTGAATACCCAAGGTAGTCATGTCACTAAATCCCTCAAAATACCTACTATACATATCGTAGGATCCAATGGGATAGATATGCCAAATACATTTTGAACAACTCCCAAAACGTCTATCCAATAAGTCCCCCAATCACATACATTCCCAAACTATATGTAGAAGATTTAGCTGGAGCAAATTCACATCAAGGGCAGGAGGGATCTCTCTGAATCCCAATTTGATGCATAAGGAAGGCTGGAGTGAATCAGAGAGTGCTGCTGCATTTACACGCTCCGATCCGCAGCCAATTATTGGGAAAGAAATGTTCCTTGCCGACAATTGGCTGCTGGTTCAGTGGAGGTGAAGTGCTGCATTTACATGCAGCAATCACCTCCACTGTATGAGGACGAGCGATGGTTCCTTCAATCGCTCCTCCTCATACAGCTGCATTGTTTCTGGGCAGCAGATCGCTTTTTAGCCAACACAATCAGCTGCCCAGAAATGATAATTTAGGTGTCTGTATTAATGATTGTTTCACCCGATGACCGAGCATTTCGGTTGCCCCTTTTGACAGGCAGATTATCGGGAACGAGGGTTCATAGCAACGTTCGCTCCCGATATTCGGCTGAACACCTAGCTGTGTAAACCCAGCATTAGTGTCTACACAAGAGAGAGAAACCCCTCGGTGCCATCTTCCAAAACCTGTTACATCACAGCATAAGGTCTCATGCACACGACCATGTACTTTGCGGTCTGCAGAAACGCACAGATCCGCAGAAAATACGGATGACGTCCGCTTGCAATCTGTTTTTTTTTTTGAGGAACGGAACAGCTGGCTGGTTCTTTAAAAAAAACAAAAAAAACAGAACGGACACAGAGAGCATATACGTTCCTGTACATGAGGCCTTAGAAGTAAATGTAGCAGGGCCATCTCTACTCAAGGTGTGTCATAATTGTAAGAACTGGTAAAATGAGGTTTGCTGTAGACCAAATTCATCTTTAATTTGGGCAAAGGATTTAAACCACACCATTAATCTACACACGGAACAATTTTGGAAGCTTCGGATTTCGCCATAAGGGTGTAACCCTCGATGTGTAATAGTTCTAAATTTATTCCAAGTCTTAGGCTACTTTCATAGATCTGGCACAGCAATCTGGCAGGCTGTCCCGCCAGAGAACAACCTGCTGGAATTCTCTGGATCCGGCATAGCCGGATAGTGCTGTGTGCCCACCAGATCACATTGACTATAATGGGAACCGACGGGGATCCATTCGCTCCCCAGCAAAAATGCTGGCATTCAGCCGGATCAAAAACTTTGCGTGCAGAAATTTTTGACTCTCCGTTTCCCATAATAGTCATTGGGGTCTGGCGGGCATGGAGGATCAGGTACCTAATTAAAGTATAGCACAGTTCTCACTGACGGCGGTGGGCTTGTCCGGTAGAAACAGTCACATGTGAATTGCAAAATGAGGATTTATTACTTTTAAAGGGGTTGTCCCATGAAAAAAATATTCCTACATTTTAAAACCAGCACCTAGATCGGAATACTTTTGTAATTGCATGTAATTAAAAAATTATTATAGCCACTGAGTTATTCACTGAAATCTATCTGTACAGCGCCACCTGCTGTTTGCTTTTTTTCTAATTTCTCTGTCCTGCTCACTGAGATGGAAGTACATGCTCAGTTCCATCCTTCAGCTGCCGTATATAGGACATGCCCCCTAAGTTGCCAGCTTTAATATAAATCTAGCAGAGCAATGAATGGGGAGATCTCTGGATCCATGTGAGGTACAGGGCTGGTTCTGGCTTTGTTAGAAAGAGGTTGTCATGTACTATATGATGTCCGATTTTTATTTTTACATTAATCATGGGATAACCCCTTTAATACATTGTTGCATTTTGCACTATTATGCCATAAACATGTAAGAATGTTTTTTACTTTCTTGTAGCATGTGTCGGATGGGAAAGTCGGGACTGTCTCTCCAGACAACAGGTAAATTCAGACGCACGAGCACTCAATGTGTGGTTGCTCTATGACCGCACATAGCAAACAACATAAATGCTATAATATTGGTGTCTTGTGTGGATAAGGCGCTTTGGGCCCCCTCAGAAACACCAGGGCTCAGATGCTACTGTATGACAAGGCTCATCTATAATAGTGCATGTAGGAACAGCAGTATTGTAGTTAGGAATAACCAGATTTCAAGTGCCGTTTTTGCATACGTTGTAAAATGCAAGCAGCCATGTAAACATTAAACATTTTTGTTCTTATCACTTTGGAACATAAACCAGCAAGTTATTCCTGGACGAGTCGAAAAGC
The DNA here is from genome assembly GCF_014858855.1 of Bufo gargarizans. Taxonomy (NCBI): domain Eukaryota; kingdom Metazoa; phylum Chordata; class Amphibia; order Anura; family Bufonidae; genus Bufo; species Bufo gargarizans. Next base: position 342,880,368 of record NC_058082.1, read on the forward strand.
CGGCTCACAGTGCTCAGTATGCTTCAAGGAATTCAAGAGCCTTCCAGCCCTGAACGGACACTTGAGGTCACATGGTGGGGTGCGAACAGTCCCCAAACAGGTACAGCTATGTTGTCTATGTGGTCTTTACTTCTACCGCCTGTAGTGCTGGTGGATCGGACAGCTCACTCGTATTACTTTGTAACTGCACCCCCTGGCATTAGGTGAGATGAGACGAGTTACTTTTGGTGCTTGCTTGTCCTGTGCTTTGCTTACTGTTTGCAAATACATAGCTCTGCTCAGAAGCATCCAGTAAGGTATCTTGCTATTCCTGTATAGCCAGTCCGTGCTCTAAATGTTGCAATGAAGAAAAAGATTCAAGTTTCTATCCTGTTCTTCATAGAATATTTGAAGCCGACGATCGATCTCTGCAGCGATAAATATATAACGCTCATAGGTGGGGGGTGACGCCTGTTAGTTTTAGGGTAGACAAGGGTTGTGCATGCATGATCATTTGCCAATGAAATAAATAGGTGTTGTAGAGCGTGCATGGCGATGACCCAGATCAGTGCCAGGACCCCCGACGCTCCTTATTTAATACCATTTCCTTTCAGCATAGAAACTTTATTTTTTTTGCAAAACCTTTTTAACCGGTGAATAGTATGCACAAAGGTATCTCCCAGGGAAAGAGAGCCATCTCGTCAGCGCCACCTTGTGGAAGTGTCTCCCTATGAGTCAGACTCTGAATTTTTAACAAGCCTTCGGACGTGACAAGAGAAAATATCCAAGCCAATTGTCCATCTGCAAACAGCTCTTTTGGGGTGCTTGCCTCTCATCAGTACGGAGCAGGATTCTGTCTGGCTGGGTGCGACGCCTTGGAGACAGCTTAGGCAGGGTACTTGCTGTCCTTGAAGAGACCAGCCAATAAGTCTCCATAACATGGATCACTGCCACTAATTCTCCATACACTGCTGGTCTCGTTATGAAGAACCATAGAATCATTACCCTACCTAAGTTGCATCCAAGGCATGGTAGCCAGAATCTTGCTCCGTACCGATGAGGGGCAAGCACCCCTAAAACAGCTGATAGCGGATGGATATTTGACTTAGCTATTTTCCCTTGTCATGTTCCAAGGCTTGTTAAAAAAACAGACTTTGACTCATAGTTTGCCACTTCCAAAGGTGGCTCTAGTGGGATGGTTCTCTATCCCTGGGAGCTATCTATTTGCATATTATTTTCCCATGAAGCATTGCCACTAAGTCTCCATACACAGTGGGTCTCTTTAAGAAGAGCCAGTACCCTGCCTAACCAGTCAATAGAAATGTGATCAGTCTCTTGTCTCCACTCATCTGGGACATAAAAATAGCAGATACAAAGGCAGTTTGGCATGAACTCTCCTCATTCAGATGTGTTCTGCACCTTTCTGCAGAAGGATGGCGTTACTGTTGCACAAGTGATAGTAGAGGACCTCTCTTGTCTGTTTTAGTAACTGCTTGCATTCCCTATGCAATACGAATTCTTGGGAGTGGTGGGACATGATGGAAACCAAGATCAATCTCCAAAAACTTAATAATATTTACATTCGGAAACAGGCCTAAATGTTGGCGAAAAACTACTCCAGTCAGAGGGTGAAGTAGTTTTTACATCAGGAGCACAGTCTGCTGAAGGTGCACCTAAGGTTACTTTCACACTAGCGTTAATATTTTTTAATATTGAGATCCGTCATTTATTGTCAATGGGGACAAAACTGAACTGAACAGAATGCAATGCTGCAAAATGTATTCCGTTCCGTTCTCATACCGGAGAGCAAACCGCAGAATGTTCCCGTTTCTTTTCCGTCCTGGGATGCGGAGCAAAACGGATCCGTCATGACCACAATGCAAGTCAATGGGGACACAATAGAAAACGGATCCGTCCTCCACTGACTTTAAATGGAGTTCATGACGGATCCGTCTTGGCTACGTTAAAGATCATACAACCGGATCCGTTCATAACGGATGCAGATGGTTGTATTATCAGTAACGGAAGCGTTTTTGCTGAACCCTGCCGGATCCAGCAAAAACTGAATGTGAAAGTAGCCTAATTTATGACAAAGCGAAAGCTTCGTTTATAAATGATGGGCATTTTTTGTCAGCACAGGGAGGAATCAGACCGGGGTAAAACAATGGTCCTTGTGAATGACCCCCTTTATCTCCAGGTAGGGAGTGAGAGGTCTGATGGAGTAGACATAGCAATGTTGATGAGCATCTCAGAACAACGGAATAGCAGTAGAGCTCAAAACCCAGATAAAAACCATACAGACGAATAGAACTACATGAGACCCTGGAGAGATGTGTAACAAGATGTATGTACATGACCCATGTTTAACTGTGCATAGCCTGGATGTAGCACCCAGGCCTGCGTGGTTCTACTGAACCAAACCTACAGTGCTGTAGGGCTCGGTCTTGCTATATATTTGTTCAGTAGAACTAGGGGGGTTCTATTGACTCCTGTGGGGTGAAAGAAGCCCAACACCATCTCCACGTTCTTTGGTTCCTCATCCTGTACATTATAATTCTTCTGGGGGTTTTTTTCATACTCTGAAGACTTGCTAGCGTTTTCTGCATGTGCCTTGTCAGCGTTGTGGCTGTTTGAGGTTGAACGTGTGTACTTATCTGTGCAGGACGAAGGCCAGAAGTCACAGACTAGCGAGGCGGAAAACCTCACGCCCATCGTCATGCCTGTGTCTGTACCTGTAAAGCTTACGCCACCTGATGCCAATGCTCAGCTCAGCTGCAGAGCTGATCAGCCAGCGAACAGTATGTCCGATGACGAAATGCCCATCTTAACCAGGATGACTTGCTCCCCAACATCCTCCCCAAAGGCGGACAGCTCCCGCACGTCTTCTGTGAGTGCTCGTCTTTCTTTGCTTCCATGTCTTGTCGTATTTATCTCACGTTGCTGATGGTTGGTCTAAAATCATCATCTAAATATCTAGAAACAAAGATACAATTTGGATTCTTCTGCTGGAAATTCTGCAGAAAGTTATAAAATCAATTCTATTTGGCCTCCAGCAGCAACTAATCCATGTGTGTTCATGATATTTGTCCTTGTGTCTGTGCGATTTGTCCAAATTATTACGGATGTTCTGATGCCCAATGCTGTACGCGGGTCCAAATTGACAGACGGTGAGCCAACACAAGTAGATGGGACCAGCAATACCGTAGTGCAGCACAAAATACCGCCCCAACAGAACAAATACCACAGTGCAGCGAAAAAATACTGCCACCCACGCTGCAGTATTTAACTGTACTACCATCCTGAATACAGATGGGTATCTATGGCTGCTGGCCAAGTGCATAAGTGCCTGATAATCCTAGCATTAATAACGACTGAGAGCATGAGATCATTATGTATCCTGCTGGCAGCCATGAGTAGAGTTTGGGTGGGCCGCTAGGCATCGGCCCACCAGGACATTTCCTTGTAGGGTCAACGACCAGTCCACCCCTGGACATGTTGTACTTCAGGCCCTTTGACGTGGAAATAACAGTAGATACAAAAACTCCTAAAAAACTTTAAAGATTGAGAGTGTAGTAAGAGGAAGAGTATATAAGTAGTAAAAGTAACATAGCCATAGAAGTCAGAACAGTTTCCTGGTGAAACCTTTACATTGGAGGGAGTGATGGGCGGCTTCCTAGCTGAATGGGTGCTCTGAGGCTTTATTAGAGTTATGTTTGTATGCCCTGTTTGTAAAGTAAGTAAACCATCTGAAGCGCCACATCTCAAGCTGAATCCATCTTTAGTGCTGTTAAAGGGGTTGTCTTATCATTGACAATGGGGGCATATCGCTAGGATATGCCCCCATTGTGTTTTAGGTGTGGGTGCCATCGCTGGGACCCGCACCTATATAGAGAACGGAGCCCCGCAAAGTGGTGGCTGGAGCACTCCGGTCCGGCCACCACCAAGCCGGCTCCCTATAGAAGTGAATGGGAACGTACCGCACATGCACGGCCCCCACTCCCATTCATTTCTATGGGGCCGACGGAAATAACCGAGCCAGTGCTCGGCTATTTTCGCCGGCCCCATACAAAATGAATAGAGGGCGGCTGCGCATGCGCAGTGCGCCTTCCTTCACTTGCGGGGCTCCATTCTCGATACAGGTGCGGGTCCCCGCTTTGCGGACAAGAATAGGCATTTATATTGCCGGCGCCCGTTCTGTTCCGCAAATTGCAGAAGGCGACACGGGCGCCTTCCGTGTTTTGTGGACCGCAAAAAACTGCACTGTCGTGTGCATGAGGCCTTAGTCGGACCCATCGGAGCCACCAGCAGCTTCTGCCTATTTATCTCTGTACATAAACCAAGTAAACCATGTCATTGTCTAGTCTTCTTGGTTATCACAGGAAAACCACATGGCACTCTTCAGACTACTGTGATGGAAAATGCGCTATGCACGGTTCCAGAGTATAAGCCTGTGATTCTTATACATTTACATTTAGGAAATGATCAGAAAACTTCAAGAACCCAGTACGAAATTGGTCAAAGCACAGGGAACCAAACCTCAGCAAGAAAGGCGGAAATATCGCCACAGACCTGAACCTCTGTTCATCCCTCCTCCTTTCCTCGGTGCAAATCTATCTCATTCTGGGGCAACATTGTACCAAAGCCAGCTCCGCTCCCCTCACCTCATTGCGGATGCCTTGCTTCTGAGAACTCAGGAGCCACCCACCTACACTCCACCGCCTATGCTTAGCCCTGTGCGCCAAGGATCCGGACTTTTCAGTAGCGTCATCACATCAGCACACAATGCTCATCTTCCGCTCACCCCGTTGACTCCCACTCCAAGAGTGCTGCTCTGCCGATATAGTAAGTATTACACTTCAATTAAGAATGTACTTAAAGGGGTTGTCTGGTTTAGAAGACATATATTCAATGACACTATTATGGGATTTAGAGTAATATGAGAGAATCCTCCATTTAGAATTCATCAAGCAAAGAACAGTGTATTGCTGTGAAGGACGCAGAACGCCAAATTATTATGCAGACACACATTGGTTTTAATGAGAATTGAGTAATGCCTCATTTCACCTGTGGTGGCACTGTAGGAAAAATGAACACATCCAGGTTCTCCCACGATTGCTGGAGGTGCCATATTAACCTACCATAGAGGAACACTTCTAACAAAAAGTCCCTCTAAGGGTAAATTTAGACTTTGCAGATTTGAGGATTGTGCTTTAGACTTTTATACAGGTATTCAAGCAATGCTGTGGGTTTCCAAATCGGCAGCATTCTCATTCCGTCCTTGATTTCCCACACACACACACTTTCACTACCTTCAATGTGGCAAGGGTTAAATCCATGGCACAATCCGCAGCTAAATCTTTGTGTAAAACACATGGATTTTCCTACATATTCACTGCATGTATGACCTTACCCTTATAGGGTATGTTCACACATGGCAGATACACTGCTGATTTTCCGCATCGTATTACAGTACCAGCAAAATGGATACGATTTTTTAAAATATAGGAAAAATCTATTGGTGAAATTGACCTGCAGTCAATTATGTTTCCATGCAAAACCATGGCTAAGTGGATCTATTGACTTCCATGTTGTAGGACAGGGTCGACAACATACTGGATCTCAGTAATAAGTGACAACTTTATGTAATATTTGTTCCTCAGACTGCATTGATGGGACCACTGCTACAGTAACGCCGGGACCTGGAGAACAAACTGTTGATGTTGAACCGTAAGAAATAGTAGATATATTTTATACATTTTTATGTCCTCAGTTAGTTCACAGCATGTTCTGGGTATCTTCAGCACTGACTACAACCCAGAGAGAGCCTGATGTCAACAAAATGAAGATAAATATGCCTCACAAACTCCAGCCAGCAGTATAGTAGAGAAAAAATATAAAACAATATACAAGTTTTGAAAAATCATAATCAGAGTGACCTACAGAATCAAGTTATTTATACCACACAGTGAACGCTATCAAAATAAATCGCATAAAATAATAAAATTCAATTTTTTTAAATCTTTCTGTACCCCAAAATAGTTCCTAAAAAAACAAAAAACTACAACTTGTCCTGCAAAATTCAAGTTCTCATATAGCTAGGGCCTTATTCACACAACCGTGTCCATAATGAAATCCGTGATAAGATGGTTAGTGATTTATCTGTGAAGATTTCTCTGAAGGATCTGTGTTTGGGCCATGTGTCCATTTTTTCTCTCTGTGTGTCTTCCATGTTCCACTGACACTGCACAGCTGAAAAAAAAAAAAAATATTCTCCTATTGTGAAACGGACAAAACACGGATTGCGGCCGTTTTGGGTATGTGTTTTGCACATACCCATAGACTGACTGTAGTGGGCATGAACTGTAAACGCTGACAAAATAGAGCATGCTTCTGTGATAAACCATGGACCCACGGACCGCAGTAGAGCAAGGATGTGTGAATGAATGGGTGTGTGTACTGTCCATGGAGAACACAGACAGCACACGTCCATAAAACAATGATGTGTGAACAAAGCCTAAGGCCCCTTTCACACGGGCGAGAATTCCGTGCGGGTGCAGTGCGTGAGGTGAACGCATTGCACCCGCACTAAATCCGGACCCATTCACTCCAATGGGGTTGTGCACATGAGCAGTGATTTTCACACATTATTGGTGAAAATCGCAGCATGCTCTATATTGTGCGTTTTTTACGCAATGCAGGCCCCATAGAAGTGAATTGGGCTGCGGTGCGGATGCGGTGCGATTTTCACGCATGGTTGCTAGGAGACTATCGGGAAGGGGACCCGATCTTTATTATTTTCTCTTATAACATGGTTATAAGAAAAAATAATAGCATTCTTAATACAGAATGCTAAGTAAATTAGGGATGGAGGGGTTAAAAAAATAAAAATTAAATATTAAACTCGCCTCATCCACTTGTTCGCGCAGCCCGGCTTGTCCTTCTTTCTTCTTCTTTGAGAACCTGGGAGGAAAAGGACCTTTTGGTGACGTCACTGCATTCATCACATGGTCCGCTGATCTCGCCTACTTCTCCAACAATAGTGTGTTCCAAAATTTGCGACTTTTCCCTCACGGCAATGATAAATCCCCCATCCCAAGTATATGAACATTAATGGGATGGCTGCTCGGGTCTGATGATCGGTTTCTTAACGACTCAGAAAAACGTTATTGTATTTAAAGGAAAATCAATATTGGATCAAGATTCCAGGCCAAGATCCCAGATCTTCAGCACCGCTCATTGCTTGAGAAAGATACGCACAAAGCGACCTTGGTGTGGAAACCGTGGCCGGACCTAGAGAGTGAAGAATCGCAACACAGAGGTAGGCTGGGAGTGCTGACGTGTGCGCCGTTCTCGGGGCAGCCCCTGCAGTAAGCTGACCATACACATTAGATTATTATCAGACGAATACGCCTAGCATTGGCCAAATGTGTAGATGTCAGGGGAAAAGAAGAATGCTGGTTTTCAACATGTCTGCTCCTTCTGTTCTCAGAGAGTTAAAGGGGTTGTCCGGGTTCAGAGCTGATCACGGACATTCCCATAATTTCACCCAGGCAGTCCCCCCTGATGTTAGGGAAATTCTCCGATGCTCTCCATTGCCCTGCGCTGGATCTCGCAGGGCAAGGGCTATTTTATTTACAATAACACACTGCCGGGCGGAGGCTTCCGACCGGCAGTGTGTTCAGTGACTGTCGCTGGCTCTGATGGGCGGGCTTTAGCTAGCGCAGCGCTGAAGCCCGCCCATCAGTGCCGGTAATGTCACCGGGCTTCACTGCTCGGCGGAAGCCTCCGCCTGGCAGTCCTATGGAGAGCCGGTACGTCACAGGAACTCCAGAAAATGTCTTTGCCCTCCGTGATTTAGCGCAGGGCAAAGGAGAGCATTGGAATATTAACTGCTCCGATGCTCAAGTCAGGGGGGCTGGCGGGGTGAAAATCGGGATATGTCCGGGTTCACCTCCGAAACTGGACAACCCATTTAAGCTGCCAATGGAGGTGTCCGGCAACTGCTTACTTCCCTCTCTCTCCATTGAAAACACATGCATTCTCTGCCATAATTGTGTACGTGGTGACTGAGTATTACAAGGTGGTGCAGTCAATAAAACTTGGTCACGGTGTTTGAGCAAAGAGGTATTTCCCAAGAAAGAGAACCGTCTTGCCAGTGCCTCCTATTGGAAGTGTATTCTCTGAGTCAAGATCTTCCAACAAGACTTTTGTCATATTCCAGTGCTTGATAGAAAGTCAGATCTTGACTTATAGGAAATACACTCCAATAGGTGGCGCTGGTGAGATGGCTCTCTTTCTTTGGGGATACCTAATTTCCCATGGAGCATTGCCAATAAGTCTCCGTACAGGACTGGTCTTTTTAAGGTGATTCAGCACCCTGCCCTTAAGTCACCGTGTATGGAAAGGGTTACATAGTTTTCTAATATACTTTGTGTTTCCTCACCAATTTTAAGATCTCTGCTTGCCAACAGCGAATTGAAACATTCACTACATTACTGAAGACCCGCCCTACTCCAGACTTTCTCACACTGCAGCATGTTACAATGGTGTTAGTTTCGGTGATATCTGGAGTAGAAAGAGAAAGTTGCACTGCTGCATTTATATCCCAGTGGGCTGCCTAGACTGGTACACTGTAACAAGTCATCTGACTATGTCAGCAATGAGGGCAGTGTTTCTGCTTCTAAATATTCATTGACAGCAAACGAAAATGGCAAACAAATGAAACGCAGAAAATAAAGTATATGCTATTCTAATGATTAAGCTTTATTTATGTAGGAGCCTTGACTGCTTAAAAAAAACACACATTTGCATATCCTTTGTTAGGTAATAAAGAGTTAATAGACACGGTTCCTCATTCAAGACCCATATTTCAGACCAGCTACAAAGAGTGTCTCATCCTGGAGGACTCAGCATTATATAAACAGCCCATTGATTTCAGTGGGAACTGTGTAATACATAATTTGTCCAGTGGTGATGCTGCAGGGAAATGAGACACTTGCTGGCAAGTTCCCCTGAGAGATTACAGCTGATTGCTGGGAGTCCCAGCAGCGGGGCCTTTGCTCATACTGGACATATTCAGGCCAGCGTCTATCTTCCACCACTCCCATGACCAGTCACCCTGTAGGCCTCATATCCCTCTTTGTCCTCATCCCTGGTCAGTGGGAGTGTTCTTTTCCAACCGTTGCCCCATGTCAACATGTCCGACTAGCAAACGCTAGTCTACTGGCTATTGGCGTCTTTTATGAGGACATGAATAGAGTTTTCCATGGGAATAATTATATATATTTTTTAAATGGAGCAGAATGAGTCAGAAATAAATAATCATTACTCACCTCACCGATCCTCCTGTGATGCTATTCCCAAGCTGCTGCGATCCCTGCTGCTCTAGACTTACACATCCAGGGCTCATTACACCGGAAATGGCTTGGACTGTCCGCTCAGCCAATCACCGGCCGAGAAGGGTCGCCCCCATTTCCTTTGTCAAAGGAGATAAATGAGCGACAGTGAACTGTATGGGCACTAGTTAGGGACTGAGACTCCACCCCTGTAAAAGAAGCCTTGGTAATGAGATGTTCAGGTTCGGTCCAATGACTCCCCCCTTATAGTAATGCTCTTTCTGTTTTGACCACAGTGGAGGTGTTCCTGAGCATGTCGTGTTCCAGCGTACTACCAGGAGGAGGAACCAACATGGAATACGCTCTGCATTCTCTCTTTGAAGCCAATGGAAACATAATGGTGAGAATATTTTTATGATTTATTCTTTTCCTTTTAGGGGGCAGACATATTGGAGATTGCAGATTTATTTTATTTTTTTTCTATGTCACTATTTCAGTAATCCTGAAATCTTAAAATTTTCACTCTGATCACTGAGCCTCATAAAAGTCTAACACTACTGTAGAGATCACATCTCAGCAGTCATCTCATTGTCATCACACATCATCAATGCCAATATATAGATAACATAGGATAGGTGAGATCACAGCTTATCTACTCCCCTTCCCTGCACACTGATCTCCTCACTGGTCACAGAGCATGCCCACTACTCTTTCCCATATTAGTCATTGAACATCTCCCGACTATTGCGTCTATGGTCCATGTGGCTGCGGTAAAGCATATCTCGGAAAGCTTTTAACAACAACACAGGCAGGATGGCTGCCCTTATAATCAGATGATTTTTAAAAATTTCTGTCACTATTTATATTAACAATTAATCCTCAAATCTTAGAGTTTTCACTCTGATCACTGAGCTGTTCTGTTGAGATCACATCTCGGCAGTCATCTCATTATCATCACACATAATCAGTGCCAATATATAGCTAATACAGGATCCACCTTTCACAATAAGTGATATCACAGCTTATATACTCCCCCTCCCTGTACAGTGATCTCTGCACAGGTCACAGAGCATGCCCACTACGCTTTCCCATAATATCATTGAACATCTCCCGACTATTGTGTCTATGGTCCATGTGGCTGCTGTAAAGCATATCTTGGAATGCTTTACAGGAAAATTAAATGGAAAAAAAAAAAATGTACAATTAGAAAATATAACTAGATCAGGAAAAAAATCTCTCTCCGGTTTTAATTAGTGATGCGTTCTCTTTAAGCTGTAGTGTGCATTACTGCTCAGGATGCACATAGAAAGGAAAAGTCAGCAGAGTTGTACATATGAAAAATGCCCTTGAAGGGGTTGTATAAATTATAAATGAAAAAAAGTTATGTTTTTATCCAGAAACAGCGCCACTCTTGTCCAGGGGCAGTGCCTGGTATTTCAGCTCAGATTTTGTTCTAATCTGAAATAACCCCTTTTGTTTATATAGAGATTTGGTATAGTTTTGTATAATTGCTGTTATTTTATTCTAAATTACAGACTGCATTGGAGATGCTGCTTTTAAGAAATGCACCAAGGCTGAAAACCCATCCACTGGCAAGTTACCACTATGCAGGTAACACTGTCCAATAGGCTGTGTGGCTGACACGTCCGGCCACAAACTGATTCTCATAGCTAGAGGCTATATATATATATATATATATATATATATATATATATATATATATATAATAATTTTGGAAATTATTTGGGATTAGATTATAAGGGGTGTTATTCCTGTGACTTCTTATATTTTGTATGAAGCTTTTTGCCTCATCTGAGATACAGGAGATGAGTAAAGTGTAAAAGGGCATTTGAAAAGATGTTACCTGGATGCAGACCAAATACTCTAGCAACTCTGAAGCATCTTTCCTTAGAACCCTATCTTGGCTAGTTCCTTTGTTATTCCTCCTAGAAAAATATGAATACATTGATAACTGGTCAGTACTATGCCTCTTGTTAAAGGGAACCTGTCATCAACTCTATGCTGCCCATACTAACGGCAGAATAAAGTAGAGACAGGTGAGTGGATTTCAGCGGTCTGTCATTTATAAGTTAAAAGTAAGCGGTTGCCGAGAACCAACATCACAATCATTGCAGACTGGGCCTGGAAAAGAGTCACGGCCACCTGAGAAGAGTCATGGTCATTCATGGATTCCTGCTCTCCTGCCACCTGCTGATGACTGACTGTCTTCTACCTATTTTTCTCCCTTTGTCTCTAGGAGAGAACTGCCAATCATCAGCAGATGGGCGAGAGAGCAGGAGATTATGTATAACCAGGACTCTTCTCAGCTAGATGTGACTCTTTTCCAGGCCTGGGCTGCAATGATTATGATGCCGGTTCTCGGCAACCACTTACTTTTAGCTCCTGAGTGACACACCGCTGACATCAGCATTTCTGTCACTACTTTATGCTGCCCTCAGTGAGATCAGCATAAAGTTGATGACCGGTTCCCTTTAATGGGGAATGTTGATGAGGAGAAGCAGAAAAATAGGGCATCTAATGTATACATTGAATACATTAGTTGTGCCGATCAGATATCGGTAAGTTTCAGGTTTCTGACATTTTACCCTGATTAGAGATCATAAATACAAGAAATAAATGGGAGAATTTAATACCCATGTGCAGTGTCACCCCAGGGTTCCTAGATGACTCTTAGGGCCCAACTGCCATCTGTACAGAAGATGTGCATGCCCACTATTTATTAGATTCATGTAATGTTTGCTGTTGTATCCTTGTATACACAGGACATCTCTTCAATAGATAATAGGTTATTTGTGACTCCCCTCCAAATAGGGTTGTCTTCTGCAGGACCTTTAGAGACCATTATTGTGCAGGAGCCTGGACCCAGCGGAGCAGCCTCTGCTGTTCTAGTGGGCCAACCCAACTCTATCAGAGGGGTTATCCTGTGATTGATGGAAAATGTGAATATCAGAAATCATATAGTAGATGAGACTCTCTTTCTAACAAAGCTAGAACCAGCCCTGTACCTTACATGGATCCAGATATCTCCACATTTATTGCTCCAATTGCTTTGCTCGATTCTCTTCTGATTGGGAGCTCAGGGGGTATGTCCTTTCTCAAGGATTGTGTTCTGTCTCATGGGGGTGAGGGCTTTCTGCTGCAGCTCAGGGGGGTTTCCTTTCTTCTGAAGATTTTTCCCTATCACAGCTCAAGAGGTGTATCTTTTCTCAGAGGGAATGTCATTTCCGCAGCATCTCTCTCTATCTCAGCTCAGGGTTGTGTCCTTTCTCAGGGGCCATGTCCTTTCCGCTGCAGCTCTCTACCCATCACAGCTCAGGGGGCTTGTCCTTTCTTCTGTAGCTGTCTCCTTGTCACAGCTTCTAACATAAGATAAAGCAGGTGGCATTTGAAGGATGGGATTGAGCATGTGCGACCACCTTAGCTATGCTACTGAGGGGGACAGAGAAATTAGCAGCAGATGGCGCTATGCAAATACATGTTATAAATACATAACTCAGTGGCTATACTAAAATTTGAATTGAATGCAATTAGAAAAGTATTCAGATCTAATGTAGAATATGTTTCACAAGACGACCCCTTTAAAGGGGTTCTTCGGGAATTGGGATAATAAAATTACTGAAAATACTCAAATATTACTTAAATATAAATATATTCCCACATTCCATTCATTAGTTCGTCTTGTCCTATTAGTACACACAAAACCCGTCTTAATCACACAGGAGGACAAGTTACTTCACAACACTGAGCTAAAGAGCTGCCTCATCCTCTCTGCTCTGCTTGTCAGGGATTATGATCCTGAATATAGATAATAAGATCTTCAGCTGAATCTCTGTAGGAATGGAGTTCATGAGGAGGTGAAGATGTGGCTGATGAGTTGCAGCTCTTGTATGCAGTCTCCATTACCACAGTCTGTCCTGTCCGTCCTCTCTGTACTTCATGTCTCCTCGTTAACTCCATTCCTACAGAGATTCAGCTGAAGTTCTTATCATCTGTATTCAGAACCATAATCCTTGACAAGTAGAGCAGAGAGGAGGATGAGGCAGCTCTTTAGCTCAGTGTTGTGAAGTAACTTGTCCTGCTGTGTGATCAGGACAGGTTTTGTGTGCACTAATAGGATGGCAGCCATTTTATATCTCCTAATGATTGCTCCTCAGCCAAAACGAGCCATTATAACTAATGAAAGGTATTTGGGAATACATTTATAATAAAGTAGTATTTAAGTATCTTCATTTTCTTAATTCCCGGAGAGCCCCTTTAAGTATGTGAGATTGATTTCATAGTTGCCAACAGTCCTTGAACGCAAGCATTTGTAAAGATCGGTGGGTGTTTTTACATACAGTATTTACCCCAGAGTTGGCATTGTAGGCATTTCCTGGGTGCTTTGCATACAGTTTCCCGAAACCACACAAATTTATGAAACCCAAGTGTGGAAGATTCAGGAATGGGGGTGCGTCACTAGTTTGCCAGGACTATCTAAAAACCCATTTACTTGCCTTCTGCTTTTCTGTGGTTCTTACGTGATATTCCTCTGGAAATGCTGACTTTGAAGGTTACTTGTGGTGTTCGGTGGCAGCTGCGTGGTTGAAATGTGATTGTTTAGTCATACGTTTGAGGTCAGTCAGAATGGCACTGGCTGTCTGATATAATAGTGATAGAAAGCCACAATCAAGCCTTCTATGTGCAAGTCATAGCTGCCATATAATGATCTCACCAAGTCTCCCTGTACAGTAAGATCCATTTATATTAGTGTTGTGCTGCTGCTCAGGCATAGTGTTTGCATTTTATATATATACATTATGTATTGCACTTAACAGCAGTGTTTCCAGGACACACTGTGTGGAATTCTCCAAGCATCAATGGTACACTGTGTTATTTTTGAGGGGGTGGAGCATAAAAGATTAAAAAGAGAATCCATGAGTCATGCTCCACCCCCTCCAGCCCCTGCACTAAACATAACTCTTTCAGTTTTGTATGGATCGTTCATTTAGCTGCAGGAATTTATGGACACATTTTTAACAATTAAAGTCCATCTGGCAGCAGATTTGTACCTATGACACTGGCTGACCTGTTACATGTGCAGCTTGGCAGCTGAAGCATCTGTGTTGGTCCCATGTTCATATGTGCCCGCATTGCTGAGAAAAATGAAGCTTTAATATATGCAAATGAGCCTCTAGGAGCAACGGGGGCGTTACCGTTACACATAGAGGCTCTGCTCTCTCTGCAACTGCCGTGCCCTCTCCACCTTGATTGACAGGGCCAGGAAGGTGTGATGATGTTTACGCTGCCTGGTCCTGTCAATCAAAGTGCAGAGAGAGCAGAGCCCCTAAGGTGTAATAGAAATGCCCCCGTTGCTCCTAGAGGCTCATTTGCATATGATGAAACTTCATTTTTCTCAGCACTGCGGGCACATATGAACATGGGACCAACACAGATGCCTTCAGCTGCCAAGCTGCACATGTAACAGCTCAGCCAGGTGTCATAGGTACAAGATCTGCTGACTATGACCTTTAACCTTCTCAGGACCGCCGCACGCAGGATTGCGTCCTGGCAGAGGCCCTGTTGTTCCTCCTGGACGCGCCGATGCGTCCTCTCGCGAGAGGCGAGATTTCCTGTGAACGCGCGCACACAGGAGCGCGTGTTCACAGGAACCGAAGGTAAACCAATCATTCGCTGGCAGGCTGTAGACGCAATTTTTTTAACCCCTGAAAGGTATATCAGACGCTGTTTTGTTAACAGCGTCTGATATACCTGCTACCTGGTCCTCTGGTGGTCCCTTTTGCGTGGATCGACCACCAGAGGACACAGGTAGCTCTGTAATAAGTAGCACCACACTACACTACACCCCCCCCCCCCTGTCACTTATTAACCCCTGATCACCCCCCTGTAAGGCTCCATTCAGACGTCCGTATGTGTTTTGCGGTTCACCGCAAAACACAGACACCGCGGATCTGCAAAACACGGACACTGGCAATGTGCTTTCCGCATTTTGCGGATCCGCACATTGCCAGAACTATATAGAAAATACCTTTTCTTTTCCGCAATTGCGGACAAGAATAGGACATGTTCTATAGGCTCTACAAAAAACTCAATGTTCGCCCGATCAGGCCTGATCTTGTGCGCACACTTGGGTCAGTCCGCCCCACCGCAGTGACAGAATTTTATTTTTTCTGATCACTGCAAAAACACCGTAAAATCGCTGCGACGCTATAAAGATCACTTTTGAGGGGCATGGCGAGTTCATAGAAGATATATTTATTTTTATTTTTTGGCGGCACAAGTTAGCGGAAATTATTTTTTTGGCACAAGTTTGCCGAAATTATTTTTTGGGTTTTTTTTCTTACAAAGTCTCATATTCCACAAACTTGTGACAAAAAATAAAATCTCACATGAACTCACCATACCCCTCACGGAATTCAAATGCGTAAACATTTTTAGTCATTTATATTCCAGACTTCTTCTCACGCTTTAGGGCCCCTAAAATGCCAGGGCAGTATAAATACCCCATAATTGACCCCATTTTGGAAAGAAGACACCCCAAGGTATTCCGTGAGGGGCATGGCAAGTTCCTAGAATATTATTTTTTTTTTGGCACAAGTTAGCGGAAAATGTTTGTTTTTGGCTTTTTTTCTCTTACAAAATCATTTTCCGCTAACTTGTGCCAAAAAAAATATATTCTAGGAACTCGCCATGCCCCTCACGGAATACCTTGGGGTGTCTTCTTTCCAAAATGGGGTCACATGTGGGGTATTTATACTGCCCAGGCATTTTAGGGGCCCTAAAGTGTGAGAAGTCTGGAATCCAAATGCCTAAAAATGCCCTCCTAAAAGGTACTCATTGGAATTTGGGCCCCTTTGCGCACCTAGGCTGCAAAAAGGTGTCACACATGTGGTATCGCCGTACTCAGGAGAAGTAGGGCAATGTGTTTTGGGGTGTATTTCTACATATACCCATACTGTGTGTGAGAAATATCTCTGTAAATGACAACTTAAAAAAAAAAAAAATGTATACAAAGTTGTCAATTTACAGAGATATTTCTCTCACCCAGCATGGGTATATGTAAAAATACACCCCAAAATACATTGCCCTACTTCTCCTGAGTACAGCGATTCCAATGAGTACTTTCAGGATTTCACAGGGCATTTTTACGCATTTGGATTCCAAACTACTTCTCACGCTTTAGGGCCCCTAAAATGCCCGGGCAGTATAAATACCCCACAAGTGACCCCATTTTGGAAAGAAAACACCCCAAGGTATTCCATGAGGGGTATGGTGAGTACATGTAAAAAAAATAAAAAAAATTGTCACAAGTTAGTGGAATATGAGACTTTGTAAGAAAAAAAAATAATAATAATAATAATCATTTTCTGCTAACTTGTGACAAAAAATAAAAACTTCCATGAACTCACTATGCCCATCAGCGAATACCTTAGGGTGTCTACTTTCCGAAATGGGATCATTTGTGGTGTGTTTCTACTGTCTGGGCATTGTAGAACCTCAGGAAACATGACAGGTGTCAGAAAGTCAAAGTGCGTAAATTCACATTTTTGCACCATAGTTTGTAAACGCTATAACTTTTACCCAAACCAATAAATATACACTTATTGCATTTTTTTTTTATCAAAGACCTGTAGAACAATAAATTTAGAGAAAAATGTATATAGAAATGTAGTTTTAATTGAAAATTTTTACAACAGAAAATGAAAAATGAGTTTTTTTGCAAAAATTTCGGTCAATTTTGATTAATATCAAAAAAAGTAAAAATGTCAGCAGCAATTAAATACCACCAAATGAAAGCTCTATTAGTGAGAAGAAAAGGAGGTAAAATTCATTTGGGTGGTAAGTTGTATGACCGAGCAATAAACCGTGAAAGTAGTGTAGTGCAGAATTGTAAAAAGTGGTCTGGTCATTAAGGGGGTTTAAGCTAGGGGGGCTGAGGTGGTTAATGACCTACAGTATAGAAATAGTACCTGAAATAAAGGTTAAAAGTTTTATTACATAATCATACTGTATTTTCTGAAACCTGCCACCTTGTGTCAATGTCACACAATATTTTACACTAATCAGCTCCTTCATGCAATTTTGCATCCAAGTGTAACATTTTATTTAAAAAAAATATATAATAATTATGGTACATAAATCATATTAAAATGTTTAACTCAAGCAGAGCCTGAGACGCCCAACACCTAAATTTATTTTCACTAAGTCGTCAGAACTGAACAGCCAAAAAGATGCTGGTAAACATTCTCATCACAGAGTAGACAAGTATGGATGGAAGTACCTTCATGGTAGTGTACCTTTTAAGAGGAACATGAAAATGACCTATTGTTTGAATCAAGTTTTTATGTTAAACATTTTATTTAGAATTTTTGGTGACTTATTTTTTTTACATTTTATGTCATTATCTGTATTTAAAAAATAATCCTAAAATCATGCAATTCTCACACTGGCCACTAGGCTTAAAACACGTCAAGACTTCCTATCCTGTTCTTTGTAGCGCAGCCACATGGGGCGTTGACACAATAGAGAGGACGGACCTCATTGACTTCTATGGTGGAGTTTTCTAAGCGTGCTCTGTGACCTGTGCAGAGGTCAGGAGGGAGGTATCACAGTGGATCCTGTGTTATCTATACAGAGGTGATATCTGTCATTGTAATTCTGCCTGTACTGATAATGCAATGGCTACTAAAAAGTTACCTGTAAAGAACCGGAAGTCTCAACTTATTTTTAGGACTAGTGGCCAGTGCTATAACTGCATGATTTTAGATATTTTGTTCTAAATATAGTGATGTGGAAAATGTAAAACTAAAATTACAACAAAAAATGTGTAAAATAAAATCCTGATTTAATCAATAGGCAATTTTCAGATTTTTCTTACTTGCGCCCTGTAGCCTGCATCACCTTTTTAAAGATTCACACTTATCTGCTCTCTGTCGTTCCAGTCCGGCGCGCTGGCTCCCGCTCATCCATCTTCTGGTCTCCAGCTTGTTTTTTTTTTCCGAGAGACATTTTCGCCTGCGCTGGTGCAGCCAATGACTGGTTTCAGCAGTGATGCTGAAGCAGCGCACATGACGAAAACAAGCTGGACACCAGAATATGGACGAACATCATCCAGTGCGCAGGACCGGAGGAGATGCAGGCTACGGGGGAGTAAGTAAGGCTACTTTAACACTTGCTTTTTTAAATCCGGTTTTGAGATCCGGCAGCAGATCTCAATACCGGAATTAAACGGATCAGTTTTGATCTTGCACATCAGGATTCACCCTTTCCGTTAGGATGCGGTTGTGTGAAATCAAAACGGAAAAAACGGATCAATCACTAAATACACTGAAAGTCAATGAGTGGCAGATTTTTTTTTTTTTTTTTTTTTTAGGAGCCTAAAAAAACTGATCTGCCACCCATTGACTTTTATTGTTTTCAGTACCAGATCCGTTTTTTTTTGTTGTTAGTTTTTTCAGTTTCTATGACTGGACACAAAACCGCAGCTATGTTTTTCTATACTACAGACAATTCTATCCGTTCACATCAGCTTTTGAAGCAGGTTTAGTTATTACAAACCACAACAAAGCCACACATTGCATTTTTTGGATTTGGACTGAAAGTGCATCCTGGATTTTGGCATCGGTTTGCTCTCCTCCATAAAAATGAGTTAGTATCCATAAATTTTTTTTTTTTACAAAATATATGTCAAAATGACATGAAGAACAATGCTAGAGCGAAACCAGCTCGGACTATGTGCAGAGCCTCACCCTGACCGCACACTGACACCGAGGAGCACAATCTACGTATTACTTACTTATCACCCTGTGACCAGGTCTTACTGATCCTGCGTGATACGACCCTCCACAATAAGACCTCTCATTATCTGTGCGACAGTAGATCCATTCGCACAAAGGAGGTAACAGAAGACTATCTCGATGGAGATAGTCATTAGTGCTTTATCATACACTATATTGGATGGAAGAACACAGAAGGAAACAACGCCATTCCAGACTCTGCAAAAATGGGCTTTCACTCATGTTTTTTTTTACTCTTTGGTATCTACAAATATGGAAACCACCAACAAGCAGGCCACTGCTACCGACAAATTATATTATGGATTTTTTTATTTTTATTTTTTAACCATAGGTTGTACATTACATCCAAGTCAAGGTCATTAACGCAGTATTTGATGACTATGAATATTGAATGTACAGTATTTATTACATTGGTCATGTTACTGTTAATAACAGGCGTTATTAATGTGGTGAAGTGCTGGCTATCAGACCCACAGCCCGTTCACAATATGGAAACATTATATGCTGAAAGTACTAAACAGACACATACAATAAAAATAATAGATCCATCATCAGCAACTTGTTTATGGTTTCCAGTGCCTAGAGACTGGTGAAAGTTCTGCAGATGTCATATGAAGTACTAGAGTTTATGTACTACATGGTCGAGTCCCATTATTCTGACCACCAGCTAATATCCAGAGTAACCGCTGTGTGTAGCACGGACAGCGGCTAGACGGGCTGGGAGTGACTCCGTAAGGTCCTGGTAGGTTGTCCCAGGTATCTGGAGCCATGCTGACTGCATCCCACAGCTGCTGGAGGGGGATCAATAGAGCAAACACGACCATTCGAGGTGGTCCCACAGATGCTTAATTCTGTTCAAGTCTGGGGAATTAGGGGCCAGGGTAGTATCTGAAGTCTTGGTCATGCTCTTCCGACCAATGCCGGACATTTCTAGCCGTGTGACATGTCTCATTGTCTTGCTGGAAAATCCCATCCGTCACCAGCTTGTGTTCTTCCAGCAATGGCTGCAGGGTGTCTGTTCTCTGATGTTTCTCACCTGACATGCCAACGTCCTGATGAAGTAGAAAATGTCACTCATCGGAGAAGACAACCCTTTACCAATCAGTGGAGGTCCAGTTCGGACACAGACATGTAAATTGAAGCCTTTTCCGCTGATGCAGCTTCGTTAGCAGAGGTGCAGTGTCCGTCCGTCTGCTCCGGAGCCCCATATGCAGTTGGGTTCTCTGAATGGTTGTCTTAGACACATGTCTGGTGCCCCCTGGTTCATTCTGGCGGTGAGCTGCTCCACTGTAGCATCAGTCCACCCTCATGCACCTTCGTAGCCGACGTTCACCTCTCACATCAGTGGCACGTGGTGCTCCGAAGTTTTCATGTCACTTATTTACAATGGTGCAATTTGTCCACTCCCCGTACACTTTCACTCCAGAAGCATGTGACCTGTTCACACTGCTCAGTGTCCGAAATACGTCCGCCCTTGGCCCGAAAGCCAATTATCAACCCTTTTTGCAACTCTGATAAATATCCCCTATTACCCATGACAGTAGGATATGTGTGCAGACAACCTATAGCACACCTTATATACCCACCGAGCCAGCTCAGCTCACCTTATATACCCACCGAGCCAGCTCAGCTCACCTTATATACCCACCGAGCCATCTTAGCACACCTTATATACCCACCGAGCCAGCTCAGAACACCTCATATACCCACCAAGCCAGCTCAGAACACCTTATATACTCACTGCTACACACTGCTGATGTTGAGAGTAGGAGGGGGTCAGAATAATGGGGGGACTTGACTGTATATACTGTGTATATAACCAAAAATGCTCTGGATGCAAGATGTAGCCATGCATGTTTTCAACTTTAGGGCTGTTGGATAGAAAAAAATAGTGCCTACCACCTATGTCAGCCGGCCATAGACATAAAATAACTAACAAAAGTTATCCAGCTCATGCACACGAACATGTGCGCCCTGTGACTATGCATGGGCACCGGCATTGTGGCCCCCGTTTGTGGATGCGGAACCATTCACTTGAATGGGTTTGTGATCCACACGATTCATTCCGCACTGCTAAAAAATAGAACCATTTCTTTTGCCGTCGACTGAAATCCCACTGGAAGCGCTGCGTAGTGCCTCCACTCCACACTGCTCCGTATATTGCGGACCCATTTAAGGGAATGGGTCCGCATCCAGGATACGGAGTGCACAGGGCTGGTGCCTGTATATTGCTGAACCGCGGTTTGCAGTACGGGCACGGACGGCTTACGGTCGCGTGAATGGACCCTAATATATATGGTTGGCTCAGAAGAACACATTCCGTCTATGGAGGGAGGAGGGGTGTGTAGCTGCCAGATATCTCCATTACCAAAGCAGAGAGAGGATGCAGGAGTAGCCTCTGATCTGTGGCTCTCAGGCTGCTGCTAACTACAACTCCCAGCATGCTTGCAGGCAAGGACGTTAAGGTGTCTTTAGACTGCTTAAAACACATTATTTATATGTTTCACCTGTCAAGTCCAAAAAAAACATGTGCATGTTTTCCAATCTGACACCAACCAATCCCCCTTCCCCCCAAAGTCATCGGGTGGTAGAGGGATGTCGCTACCGTTTTTCCAGCCTCCAACTGAAACTCTATTTATATTCCTTTTTCCAGGATCCGATTACTGGACCACCAACGAGAAGAAGAGTTTTAACAAAGCAATAAACACCTGCAATAAGGATTTATTCCATGTCCAGAAGATGGTAAATTCCTCCTGTTGTCATATGGACAGTAGAGAATATGGTAAAAATCCATTAAAGGGGTTGTCTGAGATAAAAAATAAATACAACCTCTGACAGGCAGGAATAGTCATAAAATAATAAAAGGACACGTACTCGCCAACTGCACCTGCCTCCAATCCTCCCCGATGCTGCATCCATGACGTCATCTTATTGGCTGCAGCAATGACATCCCAAACACTGCTGCAGCCATCACTGGCCTCAGCGGTATACGGCACAGTGATTGGCTGCAGTGGTATGGAGAGGTATATGGGCGCGACATTGCTGCAGCCAAACAAACAAAGCCGGTCCAGGGGGATAAGAGGGTAGGTGAATATACGTTCTTTTATTATTTTAAGACCATTCCTGTAGATTTTTTTATGACAACCCCTTTAATGCAGCATATGATATGTGATCGGCCAGAAATACTGATAATCCAGAGTTTGGGGAAGGGGGGGGAGAATCACTTATATACAGTTTCATGAACATTTCATGTCAGAAATTATTATTATTCTTAAATCATAATTTAAAACATAAAATGGTTGCGGTATACTGTAGAATAGAAACAGACGGTTGGCGGTATGTGCAGAGTGCACGACGATGATAGGACATTAGATACCAAAGCATGTATGGAGAGACGACAGCTCCTCGCCCGACCGTCACAAGGAGAAAGTGCTGTGATAAGTGTTGGGTTCACCCCCGGGGCAGAGATGGCCATCAGTCTCATTTCCTCCCGACACAAGCCAAGAACAAATGTTCTGATGTCACGTAGGACAGACAGCAGCAACTGATGGAAACGTTATAGCTTGTCTATAGCAGACTGCTCCATGGCTGACCTCACAAGACGGGACTTGTGGCATCTACAAGGAGCACTGTTTAAAGGGCATCTGTCAGCAGATTTGTACCTATGACACCTGGCTGAGCTGTTACATGTGCAGCTTGGCAGCTGAAGGCATCTGTCGTTGGTCCCATGTTCATATGTGCCCGCATTGCTGAGAAAGATGATGTTTTCATATATGCAAATGAGGCTCTAGGAGCAATGGGGGCGTTACCATTACACCTAGAGGCTCTGCTTTCTCTCCAGCTGCCGCGCCTGCAGCTGACAGGGTGAAGTGTGATAATGGTTTCAATCTCTGACCCTGTCAAAGTGCAGACGGTGCGGCAGTTGTAGAGAGGGCGGAGCCTCTAGGAGTAATGGTAACGCCCCCATTGCTCCTAGAGGCTCATTTGCATATAGTAAAACATCATCTTTCTCAGCACTGCGGGCACAAATGAACATGGGACCAACACAGATGCCTTCGGCGGCCAATCGCACATGTAACAGGTCAGCCATGGTTGTAGGTACAAACTTGCTGACAGATGCCCTTTAAGGAAAGGGAGTACACACGATCCTCGGATGACGGCATTATGCTGCTACTTCTGGCCGCACAGAAAATGATATCAGGAAATGACTCCTAACACTAAATATAATTAGCAGCATGGTCATAAAGTGAATAGGGCCACCATAACTCTACCCGAAATAAGTATCAATGACAACGAACCCCACGTATATTGCCAACATCTATGGCAACTTCCTTAGGAGGGGCCGGTGGATATGCTTGGGGTTTTTACTACCATGCGGTCCTGGCTATCCCAATTATTCTTATGCGACTGGTTTTGTATGAGCATTTGCACACCCGTCAGCCCCGTTTCACACTGCCGGCAGGCTGTTCCGACATGGTATACTGGGAATCGGCCAGACACAAACCATTTTGCCCAGCCGATTCTCTGCATATTTGCTGGGTTTTGGCTAGATCTCCGCTGGACCCCATTATAGTTAATGGGGCCAGGTGGCAATATGGCAGTGAAGGATCCACCAGGCTGTTCCCGACAGGACCACCCTGCTGTATCTGTGAAACTGGCCTTCTGGAGATACACATTTTATTACATTTCTGTGATTTAGTAGCAGACATTTATAATTATAGCACGTACTGGTGAGCCTGTGTGACCTCCATGCATGGACAGATAAAACAAGATCTTAATGAAGCCGCGTTGCCGTTGTTTTCTAGATAAAGACAAAGACGGTGTCGCAGTGCGTCGAATATTATTACACCTGGAAGAAGATCCTGCACATGGGCCGCAGGCAGAGGTCACGTCTCATTGAACTGCATGAGGATGATACGGTGAGGGTATTGTCCTAGGACGGCCCGGGGTGTGATATTTCATATTGAGGAGGGGGTCACATGAATATGGTGGGATATCTGGATGGGAGTTGTGGTTGTACCAGCAAATGAAAATGCATTCAGGTTCTAAGACCCCACTGCCTGCTGGAATGAAGGGGCCTAACGCCTGTACAGAAGCTCATAACCATTCATCTCTATATAGTCCAGTCCACATGGCCTCCATGAGGTACAGGCTCTGTGCACCCGCTTTGTTTGTAGCCCCTGTAGTGCCGTTTTTTCTGTTTGGGTGATCTGAAACCTCAGATTTTACCTCCAAGTGCCGCAGGTTAAGCAGCAAACACAGGTAAAACTCATTAAAGTGATGAGACCACATCAGTCAGCAGTAAAAATGCATGTGTTTTGTGCCCTGTGGTTCTGGCTGCATCACGTCCGTTACATCTGAACATACCCTAAGGCTAGGTCTACACAACTACACTGCAACATTTGTCACGCAACAATATTAATAATGATAGTCTATGGTGTCGCATACTGCGATGTGACAGTCGCAAAAAAATCCATTTGAGATGGATTTTTTCGCAACTGTCGCATCGCAGTCACAGCATTCGACACCATAGACTATCGTTATAAAAATTGTTGCGCGACAAAATGCCGTCGTGTAGACCTAGCCTAAAGCTACATTCACACTACAGTAAAAAAAAAAAAATTTTGCATCCATTTTTTGTCCGTTTTGCATCCGTTTTTAACGGCAGTAATAAGGTCCCCCCTGAGTGGCCCCCAGCATTAATAATGTGCAGGATTTTTTTTATTACTTAATTACGGCCATTAGACAGGAGTGCACCCGTCTAATGGCCCTTAGAAATGGGTACACTAGTGAAAAAATGCCTTTTAGGGGTTAAAAAAATAAACCTTATCCACTTGCACGGGCAGAGGCAGTTCTTTTAAAATGAAAATTATTTTTATTTTAACTCCTAAAAGGTAGTACCCATTTTTTACGGCGAATAGACAGGTGCACTTAAAAAAAAACCGTCATGTGAATAGCTCCATTTACCTCAATTGGTTCTAAGAATGACCGCATGACAGCGATTTTTCACTGTTGTGTGAATGTAGCCCAAGGCTGATCAGGTCCATCTAAGCTCCTTAGTTACGCACTTCTGCCCCTTCATTCCAGCGATCACTAGTGGTCTCAGTACCTGGACCCCTATCAATCAAAATGTTTTTGGGAGGCAATAGTGACAATTAAAGCCACCTATGTAATTTTGATCTATTTGGCACAAACTATCCATGCATCTTGCAGGGATAAACATCCCCCAAAATGTGAACAGGGCTATTTCCAAATATGTAACATGAAGCCCAACAGTACACTACAACATAAACTCCGCCATCAAACACTGGTGGGTTTTTCTCTTCTGTCCCATCGAGGTTATAGTCGCACTGGATTTTTCCATCAGAAAAATCTACCACAGAATCCATGAGCGACCCATGGATTTCTGCCACAATTTGTGGATCCTCCTCATTCAGTGGCGCTAATCTGCAAGTGAACAACCTCTCTGCAGAAACCACCCCATAAAGGTCCATGTCCTTTCTTTGGAAATCTGCTCAGAAATGATCCCTGCGGTCGTATGGTTGGCAGAGCAGATTCCCATTGAAAACAACGGGGGTTGGTTTCCGTGTGGATTTTGGTGCAGAAATCCACACACCACTTCTGTGAACCAGCCCTAAAGGGTATTATCCAGGCATAGTCTTTCTCCCGATCTACCACTGCCGGCCAGGGCAATCGTCTGACCAGTTAGTATTAATTAGAATAGGACCCTTGCATGCTACGCTCGCTAGGTATCTGACATTTGCTTTGGTAACTGTACCTCCCAGGATGCAGTGGTGCCTCACCATGCCTAGTGTCAGAGCGGCCAGGATGGTATTCCTGGATAATCCCGTTATGTAACGCCCTCTGCACACAAGACTAGTGATTAGGCCTCGATTTATCACATGTATTGCACTGACAAATATCATTTCCTTTGCTTAGACCAGTGTGGATGAGGAGGATGGAGATGAACCCAAGAAGAACCATGCAGCCTATCAACCAGTGCAGAAAACTCCGGAACTACTACATCCAGCAGTGAACGACCATTCTGTACCTGCACACACTGGCCCTCCAGCCGCCAACTTTGTGTGTGAAATGGGAAACTGCGGAGCTGTAAGTGCACAGTCATTAGTGGCAGGCATACAGCGCAGGGACGTGCTACCATCCTGAAAAGAGGGTTTCTTTATTTCCGACAGATTCTCGTGATACTATGTTACACTGAGCGCAGTTTTCTCCCTGTCATATTATATCCTGTCCTTTTGGTTTACAGATATTCTGCTCCAGGCAGGCTCTGAACGGCCATGCCCGTATTCACGGAGGAACAGCTACCACCGCCAAGGTGTTTACAGCTACAAGTACTGGAAGATCCAAATCAGGGACTCAGAGTGAATACTGTTCTGTGAAGAGCTCCCCGGCGCACAGCACCACTAGCGGGGAGACCGACGCTACATCCGTATTCCCATGTAAACTCTGCGGCAAGTAAGTAGCAGCTCATTCTTGCCATGTCAGGGCGCCAGAGTAAATTGCTGCCGCTATGCGCCAGCGTCAAGGCTGTATCCATGATGTTGATTTCTAGGTGGTCGCCTTTTGGACGCTTTTTTTTTTTTATTTCTAGGAGGTTCCCTTTCTTCTTTTTTTTTATTTTTTTTTATTTTTATTGCTGCGGCCCGATATTCGCTGTAAAAGTAGTTTCAGGCGAGCGTATTCATTCCAGGAAGCTTTCTCCACTTGTGAATGGTATTTCCCACTCTGAACACTGCTCCTTTTGAAGTGAACGTGCAGCATTATAATTTATGATGATGTGAATTTCAATCTCTTCTCCGATCTACCAAACTATAGTCACCGCATTACGTTATAAGGCCTCTTTTACACGGGCATCATGTTTTTGGGCCGGATAACATGCAGCTGCGTCGCAGGAAAATGCACGATTTTTCCGCGCAAGTGCAAAACATTTTAATGCGTTTTTGCATGCACGTGAAAAAAATCGGCATGTTTGCTACCCGAACTTCTTCAAAGAAGTTCAGGTTTGGGTTTGGTGTTGTGTAGATTGTATTATTTTCCTTTATAACATGGTTATAAGGGAAAATAATAGCATTCTTAATATAGAATGCATAATACAATAGAGCTGGAGGGGTTAAAAAAATCCACCTAATCCACTTGTTTGCGCAGCCCAGCTTCTCTTCTGTCTTCATCTTTGCTGTGCAGTAGGAATAGGACCTTTTGATGACATCACTGCGCTCATCACATGGTCCATCACATGAATTATCACTGTGGTGATGGATCATGTGACGGACCATGTGATGAGCGCAGTGATGTCATCAAAAGGTCCTATTCCTACTGCACAGCAAAGATGAAGACAGAAGACAAGCCGGGCTGCGCGAACAAGTGGATTGAGGCGAGTTAAATTTTTAATTTTTTTTTAACCCCTCCAGCGCTATTGTACTATGCATTCTGTATTAAGAATGCTATTATTTTCCCTTATAACCATGTTATAAGGGAAAATAATAATGTTCGGGCCCCCATCCCGATAGTCTCCTAGCAACCGTGCGTAAAAATCGCACCGCATCCGCACTTGCTTGCGGATGCTTGCGATTTTCACGCCGCCCCATTCACTTCTATGGGGCCTGTGTTGCGTGAAAGACGCACAAAATAGAGCATGCTGCGATTTTCACGCATTGCACCCGTGCGGATATCTCGCCCGTGTGAAAGGGGCCTAACAGTTCAGTAGACCGGTGGTGAGACTGGAATTCATCACATCATAAATCATTATAATGCTGGGAGTTGACTTCACAGGAGCAGCGTTCAGGCAGGAATATACCGCTCGCACAAGGGGAGTGTTTCCCGGTATTTATACGCTCGTCTGTAAGACGCCTAAGTCAATAGGAAAATGTTAAACACACTACAAACTGCATTTTTGTGCTGTTTTTTTTGTTTCACTTTTTGTATACCCTTTTTTTGGGGGGGGGGGGAGTAGTTTTTAAAAAAAAAATGTCAAAATGCAGCATGCTCTTGGTCTGGCCTTTTTTCATGAATTTTCCATAGGACTAGAAAAATGCATGATAAAAATTTATAAATTAAAAAAAGCCACCCAAAAATACAAGAACTTACCAATCATACTGTGAATTCAGATGTTAGCTATGTTAGGCCTCCTTGAGTTAAGTTTTCTTGGTGGCATTTTTTACGTGCATTTTTCTAGGTCCTATATAGGCGCTTGTTGGGGGGGAACAGGAGAAAAAAGTCTATTCCCAGAGCATACTGAAAAAATTTCTACTAAAATGCTGTGCACGCAGGCTTTTCATTAGTTCGCTATAGACTTTAAAATAACATCTGTAGTATTTTTGACAACTAAAAACGCTGAGAAAAAAACACAGCAGGTGAATCCAGTCTTGGGGTCCGGCTACACGGAGACGCTGAAAAGTCGCGTGACATTTGTAATGATGGTCAATGTTGTCGCAATGTGACATGCTTGCTATGACGCGAGTTGTAAAAATCCATCCAAGTTGGATTTTTTTTGCGACTGTTGCAGCATGTCACATTGCAACGCCATTGACTATCATTACGAAAAAAGTTGTTTGACTGTTCTGCGACGAGAAGTTGCGCAACAAGTGTTGCCGTCTCGCTGTACCCTTTTTGTCACGCAACACTTGCCGCGGTGTAGCTGAACCCTTAGGGCTCTTTCACACGAGCGGAACCCGTGCGTGGAATCCGCTGCTTGAAAGAGTGCCAAGCCCCGTTATGGACAGCAGAGACACTGACACATAATTGATAATGCTCTTTGCCTCTCTCTGACCTTTTTACTTTTTACCTAATCACAGTGACAATTTTATCCGGAACAGGGCTTGGCACTCTTTCACGCAGCATATTACCCGAATGGCATTCGCTCGTGTGAAAGAGCCTTTACAGAGAATAACATGAGCTGTTCTCTAATGTGGCCTGTAGGTGTCACTGTTTAGGCCTGGTATTCCAAAACCCGAAACACCAGTGCTCGCTGTTGCTGCCTGCTCACTTGTTTTATTTTTAATTTACTACCCACATCTTCCCAATTGTGCCCCCCAAGTCACAGGAAAGTGCATCGTATCAGATACTCCATACAGTGCATGGCTGTAACATAAATGGTCCCAGACAGAGAAATTATTCCTTGTACGTTCTGATTAAAGAAACATTCCTCAGTTGCAAGCCCTCCCTTGTTACTCAGGTACTCAGATGATTGTATGTTATAGTTTTAGGCAAATAATTAATTATAAGATATCCAGGGACATACAGTTGCAAGGAAAAGTATGTGAACCCTTTGGAATGATATGGATTTCTGCACAAATTGGTCATAAAATGTGATCTGATCTTCATCTAAGTCACAACAATAGACAATCACAGTCTGCTTAAACTAATGACACACAAAGAATTACATGTTACCATGTTCTTATTGAACACACCATGTAAACATTCACAGTGCAGGTGGAAAAAGTATGTGAACCCTTGGATTTAATAACTGGTTGAACCTCCTTTGGCAGCAATAACTTCAACCAAACGTTACCTGTAGTTGCAGATCAGACGTGCACAACGGTCAGGAGTAATTCTTGACCATTCCTCTTTACAGAACTTTTTCAGTTCAGCAATATTCTTGGGATGTCTGGTGTGAATCGCTTTCTTGAGGTCATGCCACAGCATCTCAATCGGGTTGAGGTCAGGACTCTGACTGGGCCACTCCAGAAGGCGTATTTTCTTCTGTTTAAGCCATTCGGTTGTTGACTTACTTCTATGCTTTGGGTCGTTGTCCTGTTGCAACACCCATCTTCTGTTGAGCTTCAGCTGGTGGACAGATGGCCTTAAGTTCTTCTGCAAAATGTCTTCATAAACTTGGGAATTCATTTTTCCTTTGATGATAGCAATCCGTCCAGGCCCTGACGCAGCAAAGCAGCCCCAAACCATGATGCCCCCACCACCATACTTCACAGTTGGGATGAGGTTTTTATGTTGGTGTGCTGTGCCTCTTTTTCTCCACACATAGTGTTGTGTGTTTCTTCCAAACAACTCAACTTTGGTTTCATCTGTCCACAGAATATTTGCCAGTACTGCTGTGGAACATCCAGGTGCTCTTGTGCAAACTGTAAACGTGCAGCAATGTTTTTTTTGGACAGCAGTGGCTTCCTCTGTGGTATCCTCCCATTTATAGACAATTTGTCTTACCGTGGACTGATGAACAGCAAGACTTTTGGAGATACTTTTATAACCCTTTCCAGCTTTATGCAAGTCAACAATTCTTAAAGGGCTTCTGTCACCCCCCAAAAGTAATTTTTCATTTTTGGGCTAATGAATAATCGCACTATAAGGATTTTAAATATATAGTGCTCTTACATTTTTCTGTGGTTTAGTTTCTTTAAAAACGTCACTTTTATAATATGTTAATTACCTGGCTACCAGCAAGTAGGGCGGTTGCTTGCTGGTAGCCGCCGCATCCTCCTTTAAAAAAAAAACGCCCCCTGCTCCTGTTGATTGACAGGGCCAGTGAGCGCTCTGCTCCTTCGGCTGGCCCTGTCTGCGTTCCAAATCTCGCGCCTGCGCCGTACCGGTCTTCAGTCGGCGCAGGCGCACTGAGAGGAGGATGCTTGCTCGGCCGCTCCTTCCTCAGTGCGCCTGCGCCGGGTGTAGATGTGACGTCATCGGCGCAGGCGCACTGAGGAAGGAGCGGCCGAGCGAGGTCTTCCTCTCAGTGCGCCTGCGCCGACTGAAGACCGGTACGGCGCAGGCGCGAGATTTGGAGCGCAGACAGGGCCAGCCTTAGGAGGAGAGCGCTCGCTGGCCCTGTCAATCAACAGGAGGAGGGGGCGTTTTTTTTAAAGGAGGATGCGGCGGCTACCAGCAAGTAACCTGCCCTACTTGCTGGTAGCCAGGTAATTAACATATTATAAAAGTGCAGTTTTTAAAGAAACTAAACCACAGAAACATGTAAGACCACTATATATTGAATAATCGCACTATAAGGATTTTAATTAGCCCAAAAATGAAAAATTACTTTTGGGGGGGTGACAGAAGCCCTTTAATCGTAGGTCTTCGGAGAGTTCTTTTGTGCGAGGCATCATTCACATCAGGCAATGCTTCTTGTGAAAAGCAAACCCAGAACTGGTGTGTTTTTTTTATAGGGCAGGGCAGCTGTAACCAACACCTCCAATCTCATCTCATTGATTGGACTCCAGTTGGCTGACACCTCACTCCAATTAGCTCTTGGAGATGTCATTAGTCTAGGGGTTCACATACTTTTTCCACCTGCACTGTGAATGTTTACATGGTGTGCTCAATAAAAACATGGTAACATTTAATTATTTGTGTGTTATTAGTTTAAGCCGACTGTGATTGTCTATTATTGTGACTTAGATGAAAATCCGATCACATTTTATGACCAATTTGTGCAGGAATCCATATCATTCCAAAGGGTTCACATACTTTTTCTTGCAACTGTAACTATAAGGAGTACAGCCGGGACCAAACCGAAAAGCATCTTAGTCGCAGTCCGGCCCTGGATACATCGGTTGCAATCAATCTAAGGAGGCATGTATAAGGAGACCAGTATTATAAATGATATGTAATATTTGGGGGCCCTTTTGCTGTAGGGCCCAGAGGCATCAAGTTACTCCTCTGGTGTAGATGCATACTGACAGGCACAGGCAATACAACCTGTGTATAACTATACCTACCATCTGTGGTCCTAGGGTCTTCTACAAGATCAAGAGTCGTAACGCGCACATGAAGACTCACAGGCAGCAGGAGGAGCAGCAAAGGCAGAAGGCACAGAAGGCGGCGGTGGCAGCGGAAATGGCCGACACCATTGCAAGGACTATAGTAAGGACTACTTTGCCCACGGACAATATCATGCCGTTTGATCCCTTCAGCCTGATTAAAAGCTTAAAAGAAGAGTTTGATGACGATGTGGCCCAGGATTTAGAAGACGTCCTAAAAGAGACAGAGGTCATGCACCCCGATCTGATCTTGGATGATGAGGATGTGGATCTACTGCAGGATGGGGACTTGTAGCCACCAACGTGGATCCCTGCATCCATTTCCTGCACGGAATAGATACATTGAGTTATAGTTGGGGGTTCATTTTGTTGGCTGAGCATTATATGCCCTGTAGCCACCAACTCGCTATGACACAAAGTACGATGTGAAGCTTTACTGAATTCGAATTTTTTTGCCGTTATTAAAGGGCTTGGCGCATCTCAGACATTAATGACGCATCGCTAGAATATGCCACCAGTGTCAGATAGAAGCGGTTCTCCCCTCTAGGAATGGGACCCCAAAGTGAAGGAGAGCCCATTCATAGCTTGCTCTCCATTCACTACTATGGGAATTCTGAAAATACCGGAGTGAGCTTGCTCGGCTATTTCCAGAAGTCCCATTGCAGTGAAAGGAGAGCGCACCGCACAATCACAGCCACCTCTCTATTCACAGCTATGGGAGTGCTGCAAATAGCCAGTTGTTTTGGAATTCCAATAGCAGTAAATGGAGAGCGTGCTATGGGAGTGCTCACCTTCACGTAGTGGGGCCCCGTTCTGGAGCTAGAAGTGGGTCACAGAGGTAGGACCTGCACCTGTCTGACATTGATTGCATATCCGAGAGATATATCAATGCCTGAGATAGGAATACCCCTCTAAGGCTGTTTACATTCATTGCTCAGGCAAAACCGTGACCATGGTGGCCACCATTTTGTGGTCAGACCGTTGTGCAGTGTAGCAGTTACCTATTCAGACCCCAACAAGGTTCATTCATTCTGGTAAATACACGAGCCTGTGATCTCCATGGTTATTTTGGGATAAAAATATGGAAAATCAAGTGTTCTCATGAGAAGTCTTCTCTGCTGGTTTTTCTTTATCAAAGGGACATTGCGTGGATCCAAATCCACACCATTCCAGTAATTATCCACACAAAGCTGCCATTGAAGATGTGGAGATTGGTGTAAATGACAATCTGGATTCTTACAGCGTCCCTATGACAAGTCTGGAAAAACCCAGAGCACAGGAGGGAAGTGTCATGGGGCTATAACGTCAATGAACGATGAAAAATATTACAGGCAGGAACCAAAGGGAACGACATGTTTACATATAAGGAATATTCTTCTAGAAGCTATACACGACTACTATACCGAATACTCTCCATCCACCAAACCCAATGTGATGATGGGAACTGTAGTACTGGAGGATCATAGGGATGTCCATTTTAAATGAAGGACACAACGGCTATCCATTGGGTTGGAGCCCCTTGTTTGTCTCCCCCTACTAATGGGGGCTACCAGCAATATGAACCCAAGCAGTTAGCTCCTGGACCCCGTTATTCAGATAAGGACATCTTCGATGATATACCAGAAGAGCTGTGCCCAGGAATGGTGGTGATGTTGCCTGTGGTAACCCCCCAGATTGCAGTTCTCAACCTGTGATCCGATTGGATACTATCGGCAGCTTCTCCCCCATTACGGTACGTCAGTCATTCTAAGTCTCGCTTTAGGGCTCCTCCCAGATCCCTGACTTTTGCGCCATTTTGTTTAACCATCCTTAGAAACAAGATGGTGTCCTCATTCTTTGTTTTGTTTAGGGTGGATGTCGTGATGTACTAAATGAGTGTTTGAAACAGGATTCTATTTTAATTAATGTGTTTTAAAATGTTTTATTTTTTTATTATCAGACTGATCTCTTAAAAAGTTTTTCTAAAGTGCAACCTTCCTCACATGGGGCCTCGAGCGTACACCAGGATGAAAGAAAATGAATATACTAGGCCTTAAGTAGCGCAGAGAGAAAATGGGGCAACCGCCACCGTAGCCAATCAGATCTCTGCTTCACCTGGTGTTACCATATTTTTTATGGCTTTTTTATTGTTAATTTTATACACGCAGACACCTAAGGGAAAAACCTCTGAAAAACGACCTGTATAAAATTTACAATAATAAAAAATAAATAAAAAAACTCCCCTTGCTGCTGTAGATTTCAGTTTTGGTGCACAGATGGCCCAATATTCCCCCAGTTATTAGGGAGCATGCGCCTCTTCATAATTGTGGGGCATCTGTGACACAAGTTAAGACTGGCTTACAAAACACCCGTCTTAGGGCTCATGCACAGGACCGTAGCCTGTTTTGCGGTCCTCAAATTGTGGATCTGCAAAACACAGATACCGTCCACGTGCGCTCCACTTTTTCTACTTATACGACCTATAATAGAACAATTCTATCCTTGTCTGTAACGCGGACAGAACGGACATACAGAGGTGGACAGCACACTGTGTGCGATCCGCATCTTTTGCGGCCCCATTGAATGGGTCCGCATCCGATCTGCAAAAAACGCAGATCGGACGTGGACAAAAATACATTGATTACTCTTACCGGTAATCCGTTTTCCATGAGCCTATGACAACACCTGTGAGAGATCCTCACTCTTCCGGACAGGAAACAGGAACTTCCCAGATCTTTAAAAGGGTCCTCTGTACTCCACTGCTCAGTTTGTGACAAGATTCCTAGGACCTTCAAAACACC
This sequence comes from Bufo gargarizans, assembly GCF_014858855.1. Taxonomy (NCBI): domain Eukaryota; kingdom Metazoa; phylum Chordata; class Amphibia; order Anura; family Bufonidae; genus Bufo; species Bufo gargarizans. The sequence continues at coordinate 342,915,005 of NC_058082.1, forward strand.
TGTGAAACTTAACACCTCATACATAAATATCTTAAATATATGCCATTCAGCATACCTCCTCTTTAAGATAACTTCTATGAAACTAAATGTGTAATTTTTATTTTATTTTTGGGGGAGAGGGGAATAATGTAGGTGCTGTCATGGGCTCATGGAAAACAGATTACCAGTAAGAGTAATCAATGTATTTTCATTACGCCCCATGACAGCACCTGTGAGAGATTAGACTAGATAATTTTAGGGTGGGACTTTCTCCCAAAGGACTGTTCCTGAGCAGACAATAAGACCAATCTGTAATGTTTGTAAAACGTGGTCTGAGAGTTCCAGGTCATAGCTCTACAAATTTGGTCAATGGTGGCACACCCCTTCTCTACCCAAGATGATGCCACTGCTCTTGTAGAATGGGCTGAGAATCCCGTAGGAACCTGGAGACCTGCCAGAGAATAAGCTAAGCCTATTGTCTTCATAATCCATCTGGCTAAAGTGCGACTTGTAACTTTTAACCCTCTGTTTGGACCCTAGAACTGAACAAAAAGTTGAGAGGTATCTACAGACACATCTCCTCACATCAAGTGTATGAAATGTCTCCTCGTCTTCACTTTTGGGATTTTGACAAAAAGAGGGGAGAACAATTTCCTGGGATCTATGAAAATCCGAGACAACCTTTGGCAGAAAAGCAGGTTCTGGTTTAAACACTATCCTATCTTCCAGTACCAAGGTATAAGGTCGAGAGGCGGAAAGCTCCCCCACTCGTCTAGCAGATGTAACAGCCATCAGAAATGCAGACTTGTAAGACAACATTCTCAAGGAAATAGAATATATGGGCTCAAATGGACTTTTTGTTAACCTAGAAAGTACTATATTAAAATCCCGGGGAGCTGTCTTGACCTTAACAAAACTTAACAAAAGGGAATAACCTGGATGACTCTTTAATAAACCTCTTGATCCAGGGATGGGTAGCCAACCTGAAGTCAAATAGCGCACTGAGGGCAGAAATCTGGACTTTGCTAGGTTTAAATTTTTGTTAAGATCCTCCTGTAGAAAATCTAAAATGAATGGAATATTTGGTGGCAAAACCAGATCTAGGCCTGACCCAGCAAATTGAACAAAGGTCTTCCAAACCCTCAAATAAATGTTAGAGGTAACCTCCTTTCTACTAGCTAGTAGAGTTTCTACCATTTGTTCTGACAGACTCCTGGCCTTAAAGAACTCCCTCTCAAAATCCAGGCCGTTAAGTGTAACTTCTTTACTTCTGGATGATATAGAGGGCCCTGATACAGCAAGTCCTCCATCCAGGGATCCGAAAGAGAGAGCCTCCTTAACCAGGCAAACCATACTCTTTTTGGCCAGAATGGAGCTATTAATATCACCGTTGCTTCCTCCCTCCTGATCTTCTTCTGAATTACCCTGGGTAATAGGCAGAGAGGGGGAAAAGCATAAACCAGATCTCTGCCCCAATGTTGAGACAGGGCATCTCTCCCCAGGGACTGATCTGACAAACTGAGAGAATTTTTTTTAGGCATTTCCCGTTTTCTCTGGATTCAAAAAGGTCTATTGTTGGGGACCCCCACAGAGCTTCTATCTGATAAGAGATATCTTGGTTTAGACACCAGTTTCCTTGACTGAACTTGTCTGCTCAGAAAGTCTGATTCACAGTTCTCTGAGCCTTTCAGGTGTACTGCTGAGAGAGATGGAACCTTCCCCTCCATTAGTTGGAAAATTAAGGACACTAGATTCAGTAGCTGAGGAGATCTTGTCCCCCCTTGTCTGTTGATATAGGCCACCACTGTCGCGCTGTTGTAATTATCAATAGATCTTCTTTCACCCATTCTACTCCTTGAATCAAGTTCAGCTCCTTCATCCACCACAAAAGGGAATCCTTTACTGACCTGGGGATTACACATTTGCAGTCTAGTGTTAACATTCCCTTGTCCCAATGCGAAAGGATGTATGACTGCAGTATTCTGGACCTGAACTGGGCCCATTTCACCGCCAGTATACATGCCGTCATTAGACCTAAAATGGACATACCCTCTCTCAGCGTAGATATTCTGGTTTTGCTGAATTCCCTCATCCTCTGTTGTAATGCCAGTCTCTTTTCTACTAGAAGAAAGGATTTTTGGGCTAATTAATCTAGTTGAATTCGTAGAAAAATGCAGCAGTAAACTGGTGTTAGACATGACTTGTCCCAAATTATGAGCCGACTTAGTTTTGTCAGAATCCTCAACACTATCTTAATTTGGCTTGCCAGAACATTTGGGGACTGACCTACCATAAGGAGGTCGTCTAGATAAGCAATTATGATAATGTCCGATCTCCTTACTTGTGCCAACCCCTCTGCCATTAGTTTCGTAAACACTCTTGGCGCTTGTGATGATCCAAAGGGGAGCGCTCTGAATTGTAGATGAGCTATCTATTCCCCATCCGTACTGCAACCCTGAGAAATTTTTGAGATGAAGGATGTATGGGTACATGGTAGTAGGTGTCTTTTATGTCTATAGAGGCCATCACGCAGTTGGGGAATAGGTGAAGAACTGTTGATATTGATTCTATTCAAAATTTTTGGCATGTTAAATACTGATTGAGCTCCTTTAGATTTTTTATCATCTGATAAGTCCCGTTGGGTTTGGGGACAAGGAAGAGAGTCGACTAAAATCCTTTCCCTATTTCTTCCATGGGAACCAGTATTAGTACCCACTTGGTCAGTAGATTTTTTTACTTCTATCAATGCTGCTTGCTTTGGTGAGTTTTAATTAGCAGCGATTTTTAATCTTTTTGGTGGAAGCTTTTTGAAATCTAGATGGTAACCTTCCTTTATAATTTTTATCCAGGCACTTGTGATATTTTGCCAGGCTTGAGAAAATAAAGAAAGACGACCGCCCACCTGAGGCCTGGCTTCATTGCTGAGACACATTTGGGGTTTGAAGTTTGGATTTGAACAACAAACCCTTTGATTTGCTACTTCTCCAATCACTAGCTTTCTTTTGGTCCCCAAAGCCCCTTTTGTTTCTCTCCACCCCAAAATGGCTTGCTTTGTTTGGGAAAAGCTGGTACTGGAAATCCCTTTTTTCTATCCGACGCCTTGTCCAGTATGTCATCCAATGCTGACCCGAGCCTGGAAGTGACTTTTTAAATTGTTCACAGAGGAACGAACCTCCATTTTGACTAAATCCTGAATATTCTGGAGTAAGGATGGGGATTATTCCGTTACCAATTTTTCCAGACAGGGTTGACAACAAGCTTTGGGGTAAGATGGGCTCAATTTTCTTTTGCAAATTCCACATTCTCTGGCTTTAATCTTCTGCGTAGCTTTTTTGGGGGCCTTCTTAACCTGCATTAACACATAGCCCATAATCAGTTACCAAAAGGAAAAAATAATCTCCTAAAAAGATGATAGCAGGCATAACCCCTCTTACCCCCAGAAGTATCATGCTGGATTCGGAGTGTAGCTCCTGTCTTTTAGTGCGCTGTTGCATCTCCCCTCCTTCCTGCATTTAGCGTGCGTTCAAGGGGTATGGAAGGAAGATCTTGCTGTCTGGTCAAAGCCTGCTGCTGCTTCCTTCCATGCTGGCTGGCGTCCCCTCTTCAAATTTCTTGGCCCTTCCTTTTCAGGTGAAACGCACGTGTTACTTCCTGTGCGCCTAGGACAGGCCTGCCGTTAACTACGAGTAGAGGACGACTCCTCCCCCCTCTTCACCGAACTTCGCAGACCGAAGGGTACGAGGTGGCCACCAGGGATCCCCCCCCCCATGGCATAATGAAGAGGGAACGACCGGGTTTTACAGCAGCTCCTAGTGGAGACTTGCGTCGTCAGGTACCTCTCCTAGGCCTAAGGTAATTACCCTAGAGGTCCTGCAGCCCCCTAATAGACCTGGGAAAGAACCATCCCCCTGTCCTACGGACAGGAAACAGGAAGAAACTGAGCAGTGGAGTACAGAGGACCCTTTTAAAGATCTGGGAAGTTCCTGTCCGGAAGCGGGAGGGTCTCTCACAGGTGCTGTCTTGGGGCGTAATGGAAAATATGTTTGTTTGCATGAGGCCTTAATAAAAGTCTCCCATGGGCAAAACCAGCCAAAAGGATTTATGTCCAGGATTAGAAAATCATGGCTGGGTTCTTTCGAAAATACCGCTGCACCTGTCTACGGACTGTGTGTGCTATTGTAGCTTGGCGCCATCGACTTCAGTTGAGCTGAGCTGCAGTACCTGACACAACCTGTGGACCGGTGTGGTGCTATGTCTAGAAGTAAGCAGCCATGATTTTTTTTAATCCTGTACAATCTGTTTATTAACACTGCAGACTCTTCACCAATAAGAATTTTAAGATTGCGGTTAGTGTTAGCGACTTGCCTCGGGCCCACCAGTCATACTGTATTGTCCCCCCTGTGTAACGTTCAATCTTTGCAGCCATTAAAGGGGTTGTACAGAAAATGTTTAGAAAAGCATGGCTGCTTTCTTCAAGAAACAGCGCCACACCTTCTACGGGTTGTATGTGGTATTGCAGCTCAAGCCTATTCGCATCAATGGAGCCGACCTGCACTACCAGACACAGGGCGTGGACAGGTGTGGAGCTGTTTCTGGGGGAGGGAAAAACAGCTATGTAAATATATATACTGAATTATAGGATGTTACTATGTGTTTTATAACATGTTTTATGAGAATATTTAACTGTTAGATTTTTCAGTAAGAAGATGTAAATATTTTTTAGGCTTTTGACTGTAAATTGTATAAAGCAGAGATGATAGCCATATGTACAGTTCTCTCATGGGCTGACAGTGCTTCCCCTTCTCATATCCCTGTGCCTTTCTATCGCTGCTGCTGATGATTTGTGAATTACTAATAGAAAACAGTTATAGTTTTTTTTTTTACTGTACATTTAAAGATGAAATTCTGCCCATATCCACTGTGCGACTTTGTACAAACTGTTGCCTTATTACCGTTCTTCGCCACAAGGGGGCAGTATTTGTTGTTGGGTTTGTACCTATTTTCACAATAAAATTGAGTTTTATTCAGGTGGTATTTGGTTTCGTTGTGTAATTGTTACACATGTATCATTTTATCTGGGTTGGCGGCTCCATTAGGGGACTTCTAGTGATGAGCGAAGTATTAAAAAATTCTATTCGGCTGCTTTGACGAATTAAAAAAATAAAATAAAAAAATCGCTTTGTGATGAATTACTTTCTCACGAAGCACATTTGTTTGTAAGTAGTGGGTTCAATGACTGGCATCAGCGATTGCGCCGTTCACTGTCATTGTACCCCTCAGATGCCACGATCAGCTATGATTGAGATAAGACAGTGTAAAATAAAAAAAAATCATACTTACCTCATCCATTTGCTTGTGACGGGACGGCCACCACCATCTTGATTTGAAAATCTGGTGCGAAATCTCGCACGGCCCGTGGTGACATCTTACGAGATTTTGTGCGAGATCTTCAAGCAAGAAAAGAAATTGATGAATTATGGGGGTTTTTTTTTACACTATTTCAGGTTAAATCGATTGGTTACCACAAGGCACAAGGAAATTCTGCTTTACGATGAATCAAATTTATCCAAAAATTCGGATCAAAGTCCACTTCGATTTGCTCAACACAGGGACTGTCAAAATCAGCGGCCCAATAAAAATCCTCCATGCAGGACCAATTTTTTTTTTCCCCCACTAAAAGAGCGAGATCCCAAAACGGAAAGGGAAGAGACACCATTATAGTCAGTTACGTTGGTTCTGCACTGTTCGGTTCAGTTTTGTGCTGGATTTTTTCCATGTAGGTTATTTTTGTTGTTCTGCTACTATAACAGAGCAGAATGATGGACATTGATAGCGCCAATATGAACCCAGCCCTAAAGGGGTTGTGCAAGATCATTCAAAATCTTGGACAAGCCCTAAAATGGTCTAAAAAAATAATAATAAATTGTTCGCACCCTTTCTCCATCACCGTTCTCTGTGGTTCTGGTCAGATTCTCCTGCTGCTGTTTACGGTGACCTGCTTGTATACAGCACGAACCTCTGCAGCCAATCGCTGTCCTTAGCGGCGATGGCGAAACCAGATTTTCACCTATTTAGCTGTCTGACTCTAGCGATCTGCTAGTGTCTGCTGTACCTAACCATGTTCATGTATTACCTTTGTCTGGAGCGGTTAAGTTTGAAAACATAGTTTTATTGATATGCAAATGAGCCTCTAGGTGCTATGGGGGCGTCTTTTCAGCACCTAGAGGCTCCGTCTACTCACTATTTCTGCCACCCAGTGCGTCCCTCCAGCTTGCCCCTCTCCTCTAGATTGACAGCCTACTTCTCTCCATCTCGGCCGAATTCTCGCGCCTGCGCCATGTGCTTATGTATTAAGCGCAGTGACTGTCGGACCGCTCCCTGCGCCGGCATCTTGCCTGCGCCGATTACAGCACAGGGAGCGGTCCGACAGTGCCTGCGCCTAATACAGAAGCACACGGCGCAGGCGCAAGAATTCAGCCGAGATGTAGAGAAGTAGGCTGTCAATCTAGAGGAGAGGGGTGGGCTGGAGGGACGCGCTGGGCGGCAGAAATGGTGAATAAACTGAGCCTCTAGGTGCTGAAAAGACGCCCCCATAGCACCTAGAGGCTCATTTGCATATCAATAAAACTATGTTTTTAAGCTTAACCGCTCCAGACAAAAGGTAATACATGACCATGGTTAGGTACAGCAGACACTAGCAGATCAGCTTAAACAGGTGAAAATCTGGTGGTAGAAACCCTTTAAACCATTTTAGGGCTACTTCTAAATTTTTTTATTATTTTGGACCAACCCTTTTAAGAGAAAACTTTAGGGAGGAGGGGATACAAAGACTTCAAAATGACACCTTTTAAAAAAATATCCAAATCTGACGTTTGATCTGCAATTGGCAGCTCCCGAAAGTCACAAATAATTTGCATTCACCTGATTGTGAGCTACAGAAGGTACTGCGAGCAGGTAAGTACTCAGGCTCCATTCACACGTCCGCAATGTGTTTTGCGGATCCACGGAGCCGCAAAACACTGACAGCGGCAATGTGTGTTCCACATTTTGCGGACTGCACATTGCCGCCACTATAGAATATGCAAATTGCGGACGTGTGAATTGAGCCTTAAAGTGGTATATCGGGGAAATAATTTTAAAAAACAGGGTCAGAATGGATAAAATGTATAAACCAATAATGCTCACCTCACCAATCCTCATCTGCTGCTCCAGTCCCAGCTCCTCTCCACCACCTATTGTAGGGCTTCCACACATAGATTATAGAGAGAGAGAGAGACCTGCAATTGTGGTTGGCAAAATGGAGATCTATAAAATGCGGATACCGTCCATGTTGGATCTGGTATTTTTTTTTTGCAGACCCACTGACTTCAATGAGTCCGGGGTCTGCATTTTGTGGCCAAGTATAGGACATGTTCTATCCCTTCACGGAACGGACATACGGATTTCGAAAGCACATGGATCATCTGTGTGCTTTCCACAATAAGTCTGCAAAATATGGACCACAGACCCACTGAAGTCAATGGGTCCACACAAAAAAAAAAATGTGGACGGCACACAGACTGCATCTGTATTTTGTGGATCTGCAGTTTGAGGTCGTTGCATGAGCTGTTAATGGAACAGAATAGTGGTTATGATTGACAGCTACACTGCGAAATATCATTTAAAACTCCCCAAAAAAGTTACAAAAAATAAAATGTACAACCATATTGCAAAAAAGGAAACTTTAAAGAATTACCTGCATAAAATATTACATAGCACATACATAGCGGTATATATAATATTACTCATGGTGATTGCTGAATTTCCCCCATAATAAAATGTAAACACAAAATTATATGTATGTACCCCAAAATGCCATCCACTACGAAAATGAGAATTTTTTTGTGCAAGAAACAACATTTCAAACTTTACCTGCATGAAACACGAAATTATAGATGTCAGACTGCACAGAAAGAAGAACCAAAAAAAAAAAATCTTCCAGTTTTTATTTACACCATTATTTTTTATTATTTTTTTGTATTAACGCCTAACTGCAGTATGTATGAATAGCCCCTGCCTGGAAATGCCTTGAATTAATTACCGAACACAATTTACAAGTAAAATCACTGATAAATTAGTAAAAAAAATAATTTAGATATTAGTGACACCGATACAAACACATTAAAAGTTTAACAAAATAAGCGGTGCCAGGGAAAAGTCACGGTGCCCAAATAAAAAATGGCCGCTCACAATTTCCGCCCGGTAAGCCTCTCTGTGAATCTGACGCTACACTTCCTTTTTCCGCCCTTAATACCGCATGTCAAAACGTCATAAAGATGCGCCGGAAGTGACGGCATCGCTGCCTGTCAGAAAAATATGAGCGCCTGTAGAGGATTTGCCCTTCTCTCCCGCAGTGTGTGGGCTGCGTCGCGCTGTCAGGTAATCATGGATGTTACAGCGGGCTAGCCGAGGGGCTCGCTGCAGCCAGGGATCATTGTAGTACCACAAGTAGCAGCGTGCCCTTTGCAACTGCGATAGAGTGGCGTGTCAGGACCCCGATAGTGTATCGCTTTTTTTTACACTTTACCGCTAGGACCAGCTGCTGTGTTCAGATAATAGTGACCTGCCGCAGATGGGACGCTCAGTGTCAGTAATGGACAGCCATTGTGAATTGCTTAGGTTGCTGTCTGGTATTGCAGCTTCGTGGCATTCAGAGTGGTGCTGTTTCTGGAAACGGTCATGTTACCGGTACAGGTTGTCTAATGCACCTGCATGAAGGGTACAGTAGCTCTGCAGTGTCTGCTCAGTGCTGAACAGTGTCTGTGGTATCAACTCTGTTTCCCACCCCCATCATGGAGAACACCTGTGAGTCCTACTCCCCCCAACTCCGAGAGAGCCCCCTCTCCCCCCCCCCCCCAACTCCGAGAGAGCCCCCGCCCCCCCCCAACTCCGAGAGAGCCCCCGCTCCCCCCCCCCCCAACTCCGAGAGAGCCCCCGCTCCCCCCCCCAACTCTGAGAGAGCCCCCGCTCCCCCCCCCAACTCTGAGAGAGCCCCCGCTCCCCCCCCCCCAACTCCGAGAGAGCCCCCGCTCCCCCCCCCAACTCCGAGAGAGCCCCCGCTCCCCCCCCCAACTCCGAGAGAGCCCTCGCTCCCCCCCCCAAATCCGAGAGAGCCCTCGCTCCCCCCCCCAACTCCGAGAGAGCCCTCGCTCCCCCCCCCAACTCCGAGAGAGCCCTCGCTCCCCCCCCCAACTCCGAGAGAGCCCTCGCTCCCCCCCCCAACTCCGAGAGAGCCCTCGCTCCCCCCCCCAACTCCGAGAGAGCCCTCGCTCCCCCCCCCCCAACTCCGAGAGAGCCCCCGCTCCCCCCCCAACTCCGAGAGAGCCCCCGCTCCCCCCCCCCCCAACTCCGAGAGAGCCCCCGCTCCCCCCCCCCCAACTCCGAGAGAGCCCCCGCTCCCCCCCCCCAACTCCGAGAGAGCCCCCGCTCCCCCTCCCCAACTCCGAGAGAGGCCCCCGCTCCCCCTCCCCAACTCCGAGAGAGGCCCCCGCTCCCCCTCCCCAACTCCGAGAGAGGCCCCCGCTCCCCCTCCCCAACTCCGAGAGAGGCCCCCGCTCCCCCTCCCCAACTCCGAGAGAGGCCCCCGCCCCCCCCCCCCAACTCCGAGAGAGCCCCCGCTCCCCCCCGGGTCAGGAGGATATGGTCTGGTCTTCTGTATAGAGATCGCTAATCTTGTCTGTTACTCCAGAATATAATGTTCGGAGAGGCTGGGTTGGTGGTTCACTTTCTTTGGCTGAACCATTTATGCTGGAGTGCAAGGTCAACAACCAAAGAACACTGACCATATTTTATTTCTTCTTCTGTCCTAGGTGCTCAAAACAAGGCAGCTTCCCTCTTGTGCCTGTGCTGCTACCCAGGGCTACAGACATGTAAGGTAAGCACAGTAGTGAGGCCCCTGGGCACAAGGGTGAACATTGAGCTGGGTCACACATGGGATTTCAGGTGGACGTTTTCTTCTCAATTGGTCTGTACAAAGTTTGTTTTGGACGGCAGTGCCATACGTTTACATGACAAATTGGTGATTGATCTCTGACGTGATCTGTGGCCTGGTCTCAGCTTCTATTGATGGGACGCAGATTTGTCCTTTGGCATGAACGACAGAACCTGTCACCGACCAAAAATATCCATCACCATAGATTAACTTTAACAACACAGATATCTTCCTTAGGCCTCATTCACACGTCAGTGATTTTGAGCCAAAACCAGGTGCGGCTCTAAACACAGAACAGGAGCAGATCTTTCCCTTATACTTAAGGTCTGTGGAGGCTCCAATCCTGGTTTTGGCTGTCAATCAGATGGAAATCACTGACGTGTGAATGAGGCATTACGGTCCATTCATACGACTGATCCAAAAATCGGATAAGGACCCATTCATTTTAATCGGACCTCAAAAGATGCAGACGGTATGCATCCATATGTCCATTCCACGGCCCCACAAAAAAGCTAGAACATGCCCTCTTTTTGTCCATTCATTACATAGTGCGGTACCTGCAGAAGGGAAAAATGTGTCAAACACGTGGGCAAACGGATATGGTAGTGTGAATGCCCCCTCAGGATGCGGATCATGTGTTCCATTTTCCACACCAAAAAACTGCAGTGTAATACAGCACCAGCAAAGTGTATGAGACTAGACAAATCTCACGTACACTTTGCTTTGTTTTTTTATTATCGAAAAATTAGAATATCTTGCAAAAGTCCATTTATTTCAGTAATGCAAATTAAAAGGAATTGCATTAATGCAGCTTAAAATTAGAATTTTCTGAAAAGGTTCAATATTCTAGGCTCAAAGTGTCGCACTCTAGTCAGCTAATTAATCCATACCCCCTGAGCAAAGGGGTCTGAGATGGTGATTTGGGGGTTTTCATAAGCTGTAAGCCATAATCCTCCAAATTATAACAAAGGCTTGAAATATCTCGCTTTGCATGTACTGAGTCTCATATGTTAGTTTCACCTTTTAAGTTGCATTACTGAAATAAATGAACTTTGGACGATATTCTAATTTTTCGAGTTTCACCTGTAGACCTGCTGTGGATTGTGAAATCTACTGCATATCAGTTGTTGCATTTTTCTTGTTCGGATTTCACTCTTTTCAAAGGAAGGGTGAGATCTGTGGAAAACCCGCATAAAAACTGCTAAAAAAAAACAATAGTGTGGATTTGTGCAGTTTTGGTGCAGATTTTAGAGTTTCTGCACACAAATTTTGCACCGTGTGCATCCACCCTTAGCTTGTGATCTATCATTGTTTTTTTTTTGTTTTTTTTTGTGTCACAAAATGCACTGATGACCAGAAAATGATCTAACTGGCTTTTTGTCTGTGAAGGTTCTCATTTATCCAGGTCATGGTATATCTGTAAAGAATAAATCAAGGCAACTGGACGTACTGTAGATTTCTTGAAAACGTTTCACTCGTTCTTCCAACGAGCTTTCTCAATTCTGAGTGATTGTACAAAAATTCTGGGAATAAATATGTAACTGAATCCACATCTGGTAATTATACCCAGCATTGGGTCAAAGGTGTTGATTCCATTATCCTAATTGGAGTCAGTAGGTGATAAAGACTTCCCAGAAAAAGGTGTCAAGACAGCATTGTATGTGGCAGACAATAGATGTCTAACCCCCCCACCTCTATTCAAGCTTGGCTTCTCCATTTTTACGTAGATGGCCTCCTTCACGCCTCGTTTGTACCAATCGGCCTCCTTATCCAAAACACGTACTTGACTGTCTTCAAAGGTGTGACCTGTTCCTTTTAGATGTAAGTACACGGCTGAATCTTGACCAGAGGTTTTGGCTCTTCTATGCTGGGCCATACACTGATGTAGTTGTTGTTTTGTTTCACCGATATACAGTTCTGAGCATTCCTCATTGCAATGGACTGCGTACACAATGTTGTCCATCTTGTGTTTAGGCGTTGGGTCTTTGGGGTGAACCAGTTGTTGCCTCAGTGTGTTGCTGGGTTTAAAGCAAACAGAAATGTGATGTTTATTAAAAATCCTTTTGAGTTTCTCAGACACCCCAGCTACATATGGAATAACCATATTCTTGCGTCTGTCATGCTTCTCGCCCTCACTGGTAGTCTTGGTGGTCTTTCTTCTCCTTCCTTCTGTTTTGACAAAGGCCCAAACTGGATACCCACAAGTTTTAAGTGCCCCTCTGAGGTGTTTGAGTTCCTTCGCCTTGGCCTCTGTGCTGGTGGGGATTTTCTCTGCCCGGTGGTGTAGAGTCTGGATGACTCCCAGTTTGTGGTCTAGAGCAGTGTTTCCCAACCAGTGTGCCTCCAGCTGTTGCAAAACTACAACTCCCACCATGCCCGCACAGCCAAAGGCTGTCTGGGCATGCTGGGAGTTGTAGTTTTGCAACAGCTGGAGGCACACTGGTTGGGAAACACTGCTCTAGAGGATGGTGGGAATCAAATAGCAGGTACTGGTCTGTGTGTGTTGGTTTTCGATAGACCTCTATTCCCAGCTTCCTTCCCTCTTCCACTGTTATAAGACAGTCCAGAAACGCTAGTTTGTTGTTCTGCATATCTTCCCTTGTGAAATTGATGTTATGATCCACTGAGTTGATGTGGTCGGTGAAAGCCTGTAACTCTTGTTTATGAATTTTAACCCAAGTGTCATCCACATATCTGAACCAATGACTCGGTGTAATTCCCTTGAAAGTGGTCAGGGCTTTCCTTTCTACTTCCTCCATATACAGGTTCGCTACAATAGGCGAGACTGGCGATCCCATAGCACAGCCATGTTTTTGCTTGTAGAACTTGTCCTTATACTTGAAATAGGTGGTACTCAGACAAAGGTCCAGTAAGGCACACACTTGGTCTGGGCTAAGTTCTGTTCTGCATCCTAAGGTGTTGTCTAATAGCAACTGTTTCCTGACTGTTTCAATTGCCTCTGTAGTGGGTATGCAGGTGAAGAGGGATGTAACATCATAGGAGACCATTGTTTCTTCTGTGCCCAATACCAAGTTCTGGATTTTGGTGGTGAAATCTTGAGAGTTCTGTATGTGATGTTGTGTGTTTCCAACCAAGGGCGCTAGGATTCTGGCTAAGTATTTGGCCACATTCTAGGTCACAGAGTTGATGCTGCTGACAATTGGCCTGAGAGGGGTCCCGTCCTTATGTATCTTAGGAAGTCCATAAATACATGGAGGGGCTTCCCCAGGGTAGAGGCGATGATACATGGCCCGATCAATGATTTTGTCCTTTTCTAGTTGTTGTAGTAGTTCTATAACCTTCTTCTTGTAGCCACTGGTTGGGTCTCGTCTTAGGGCCTCATATGTGTTGTTATCATCCAGGAGTGTGGTCACCTTGGCATCGTAGTCAGACGTATTAAGTACAACTGTGCATCTTCCTTTATCCGCAGGCAGGATGGTGATGTTTGTGTCTTTCTTCAGGGATGTAACCGCCTTCTTTTCTTCTCTAGTCAAGTTTGAAGGAGGTGGTTTGGCACTGGCCAGAGCTGCAGACACTTTAAGGCGAAGTTGTTCAGCCTCACCCTGGGGTACTTTGTTGCTGTGGATTGAGGCTTCAGTGGCTGAAATAATATCAACTATTGGTATGGATCTTGGTGTGATTGCGAAATTCAACCCTTTCGCAAGGACATCCATCTCAGGCTGGGTGAGAACCCGGTCTGAAAGATTCTGCACCCATTTCTCTTTGTTTTGCACTGTCCTTGTTTCCTCCTTTCGCCTCCATGTCAGTTCCTCACTGGTATGGCTGTTTGCAGTTCGGGATAACAAAATGCAGAACTTGTTCTTCTGCCTCTCCTTGCTCTTAGTGTGCTGAGCTAGCTGTGCATGTACTGTGAAATCTGCTACTTTCCTCCACATTTCAGCGGGTAGCTGCAAAATCAGGTCCTCTTCCAGGTGACTGATAGTTTGTTTCAAGGCTTCAACTGTGAAATGGGTCTGTCGTACCCGTTCATTTAGGCTGGGTTCACACCTGAGCGTTTTACAGCGCGATCGTACGCGCTGTAAAACGCCCAGGTGAGAACCATTCCCATAGGGAAGCATTGGTTTCTCCTCGTTGAGCGTTTTACAGCGCGTACATGACCTTCTTTGGGGCGTCTTGTCGCGCGCTCCCGTACATAGACTTTCGGGAACGCGCGACAATGGGCGTTCGCTTGTCTCTGTATGCGCGATTGCAAACGCCGGTACAATCGCGCATACAGAGCGCTCCTTTCAGAATAATGGAATCAACACCTTTGACGCCATGCTGGGTATAATTACCAGATGTGGATTCAGTTACATATTTATTCCCAGAATTTTTGTACAATCACTCAGAATTGAGAAAGCTCGTTGGAAGAACGAGTGAATACGTTTTCAAGAAATCTACAGTACGTCCAGTTGCCTTGATTTATTCTTTACAGATATAACTGGCTTTTTGCACACCCAGAATATCTAGTGTATGGCTACCATTTGGACAGGAGTCTCACCCATAGGTTAGGAGCCATTACTAGGTCTTTCTTCACAACTAATTGTATTGTTCCACTTAAAGGGGTTATCCAAGAAAAAAATTAAATAAAATTCAACTACATATCCGGTATAGATGTTATAGCATACCGTTTTTTCATGATTTTAGCACAGTAACTGTATATGTGAGCGCTTTCCATGTCTGATTGCAACCAACACTTGTTTCCGGTTCCTCTGATATCCTCTAGCGCCCTAGCATAATCAGCTTTTTTTTGCCAGCATTGTAAAATCGCCTCCTTCCCCGGCTAGATCACCGTCCACGGCACCTCCTGCCTACAACACCCAGCTCCATCTATCTGCGCACTATTCAGCTATTCTTTCCCTACAGGCCCGCACTGAAGAGCTGCTGATTGGTGGAAGAATAGACCAATCCAAACTTGCACTGGGCGCATGCGCCGTGCAAGCATAAGGACGTTGATGGGGAGTTCTCTGTAGCAGTGGGCGGTACAGGCTGGGGATGACGGGTTCGAGCCAAAAGGGAGCATTATGCTAGTGCTGCTGATGTTCCGACTATATGAGTGCAGGGGAACATGGGAGCCGACGACATTGCATCATCAGGTGTATACACAAAAGTATAGGGTATATTTCGATTTTGGTTGTGGGTTTCAGCACAGATTCGGTGCTGAAAACCAGGCCAAATCTACACTAAAACCGCCTCCCATTGTTTTCAATGGGAGGCCACACCGCAGTGCATGAAGCTGAAAGTTTCTGCCTTGCAGTGTATAAGACCGTGCCATGAATGTAAAGGCCAATTGTTGGTGCGGACCCCTGGTAAAGCCGCAGCTTGCTCACAGCAGGCCGCATGAAAACCCAGTGCGGCGGTTTCTGCAGTGTGAACCTACATATAACCAGAGGGAGTATTCCTTCATACAGATGACAGGGCAGTTCATGAGTACATAGCAGGATTTGTATTTTATTAGTGGCCCCAGTATACACCGCTTTGAAGAGCTGCTTATCCTCATGTACCCCATACATAGGCATAAATATCCACTCCTATCAGTCTCACACATGTATGTGTTTCTGGAGGGTCAGAACTGAAGATATAGGAGATAAGGTAGTGATTCTGAGGCAGGGATTTTTCTGGATTTTCTCAGTCACTTAGAAGAATACTTAACAAGTAATAATTACTAGCCTCTTCTCAACCTGCAATGGCCGACAACAGAAACACTTGATTGCAGATAAAAGTATAACCTTAAACATGAATGCCACTGTCTGACTGAAGTGTCCTTGACTGGTTTCTGTTATTTTAGAACTAGCAGCCATGCTGCATCTACTGCGATGCCAGGGACTCCTCCAAATGACATACAGTCCAGAGTGCAGAAGCTGGTAAGTTTCACAATGATAATTTAGGAATTGCTATACGAGTGCAAGTCAAAAATTATCCGCACTCTAACTGTAGAATTTATTTTAATGAACTTTCAGAAAAGACAAATACTTAATTTTTCAACATAATCTCTGCTTTTCAGTACACTTTGTGCATCTGTTAACAAGCTTTCTTTTTGCCTCATTAAAAAAATGCTGAGCTGCAAGCCATGAATGCACCGCTGTCTTCACGTCTTCATCCTTGTAGGGCCACGTAATCCACTGTCACTCATCTATCCAACAGACTCGGTTCACGCGCACGTTCATTGTTTTCAGCAGTCGTGGAAGGATGCCATGGCTGACACTTGAACTTCTCTATTCATTCATAAACACTTTCTCCATATTGTACACAAAGTCTTCGGTCAACGTCTGCACCAGACACAACCTCAGACCACAAAAAACAATCGCTGCACGCAAATCACAAGTGGGGCAGCCATTGTTTTTTGCACCGCAGTCACATAAGAACTGACGTAAGATGTTTAAACCTGCACCGCAGTGACTGGGGAGACTGTCGAAAGATTATGTATTTGTCTTTTGTGAATGTTGATTTAAATAAATTCTACCGCCAGAGTGTGAATAATTTTTGATTCACCCTTGTGTGTGTGATATATATATATATATATATATATATCTATATATATCTATATCTATATATCTATATATATATATATATCTATATCTCTATCTATTTAAAAGGTGTTGGGAAAGACATTTTCTGGAATTAAAGGCGTTTTGCCAGAAATGAAATATTCGGATAGGTAATCAGTATCTCATTGGCAGGGGTGTTGCTCCCCTGTCAATAAGCCTCAGAGGAGCACTGGGGTCTCTTGATACTATACCAGGGACAGCACTGTAAACTGCATAATGGCTGTGCCTAGTATTGCAGTTGAATCCCATTCGGGTTCTGTGGGAATAAAGACTTTATCTGCCCGCAGCTTGCCTCCGTAAATAGAAGATTCATACTTACCTGTTCCCCAGTCCTCAGTGCTGGCTCCAGTATGTCTGTTCCAGCCCTCAGACTGTTTACATCTGGCAATGCATGGGCATGGTCACACATGTAAATCACGCAACCATGCTCAAAATATAGCCGAACCCTGAGGCTTCAAGTTTTTTTTTTAATGCAGTTTTTTAAACCAAAATCAGGAGTGTCTCATAAAAAAGATGATTAAGTACAGGTATGACTTCTCTTTTTTGAATCCCCCCCGACCTTGGAGTATGTTCTTTCCTGTTCTGCATGGAGTTTGTATGTTCTCTCCGTGCTTGCCTGGGTTTCCTCCAGGTACTCCAGTTTCCTCCCACACTCAAAAGACATACTGATAGGGAACTTAGATTGTAAGTAGAGTTGCGAGTTCGGGTTTTAAGTGGATTACAGAATCCATCATGTAATTGCCGCATAATATAAGTATATGGCCAGCTCCGAGAGTTGTATTATGCGGCATGCAGGAATTGAATTACGTTATGGATTCCGTGATAACGGAATCCATAACGTAATTCACTTAAAAGCCGAACCTGCCAAAAGGCAGGTTCGCTCAACTCTAATTGTGAGCCCAAAGCGCTGGGGAATATAGTATCGCTATATAAGTGCGTAAAATAAACAGACTTCATAAACACTTAATTGGAACAGAATGGTTTTCATTTCCATTCATGGAGGAGGGGGATAGTTAGTTATACTGTGCGGTGAAGAGAAAAATAATCACGAGGACACAACAAAAGTGGTTTTCAATTTATTTATTTTCATTAATACAGATATGTACTACTGATGAGCCAGACGTCCTGTACAAGAAGATAGAAGTGTTAGCAAAGGGCCATGACAAATCTGTGCTGGATAGTTACGAATACTTCACAGTCCTGGCAGCTAAGGAGCTTGGCCTGTCTCTGGAAGTGTAAGTATTTGGGGGTCACTTCATGCTGGGATAGATCACTTTATACATATTAGCCGATTTTGCCAGTGGAAGCTGCAGCCGACCACATTTTTTCCCTGCAGTGGCCTCTAATGGGGAAATGTAGTATTACATGCCGGCCAAATGACTACACGTACTCATCTTTGCCTTTACACTGTGTTTCTCCTTTTTAGGCATGAGCCAAAGAGGAAGATTGAACGTTTCACCCTCTTAAAATCAATACACATTTTTAAGAAGCACAGGGTGCAGTATGAGATGAGGACACATTACAGATGCTTTGAGGTAAGACTGTATAATAGACTCTAGACTTGAGGAGCTGGGACTGTGGTTATATAACATCGTTCCAGGAGCTGCTGTTCGTTTATAACTGAAGTCCTAATCTCTTAAAGGAATCTTGCCATTCATCGTCTTATGTATAATACCTGGACATTCGTTTCCTAAACTTTCTCTACAGTTAAAACACCTGACCGGAAGCACTGCTAACGTTTACTTAGAATACATCCAGCGCAATCTCCCTGAAGGTGTGGCCTTAGAGATCATAAAGGTATGAAACGGAACCTAGTGTTATCCGTGTAGACACTTCTGGGGGGGAAAATTAACCAGAACATTTTATTCTGCTTTCAGACTACACTTGAGAAGTTACCAGAACATCTAAAACAGCCAATATGGGACAAACTGGAGAGCGTGGAGCAGACGGAGCGTGCTTGAATTGTCATTGCCCTTCTGAGCCTATAGTAAACCTGTTGTAATAAAATATGTTGTGTATCATATGGCTTGCTGCGTCCTCTTTGCATACAGCGCTAATCTCTACAGTAGACGGCATGTAACTGTTGCTTAATTTGGGCCAATCCTAGCTTAATGTCATCTTATTAATAACTGCATTTTACAATAGACTCACATGGTAAACCTAGAAAAGCTCAAGTAAATGCGTCGTATACCCTCCAGCGCAGAATAGGGACATCTGCAAATCTCAAATACCTTTCCATACATCACTTGGTGTCGCTTACATTGCACATATACGTCTTAATCATATGAAATGGTCAGTACCATGGATAGATACCTCTGCATTGCAGGAACAAGGCTGCACATAAACTTGCAGTGAGGCTTCTCATGTTCCGGGGAAGCAGCGCCAATGAGTCTGTGAAAACAGTATAATCTGCTGTCACTAATGCTCTGAATACATTAGTTGCGAAAAGGGGAAGAGATTTAACTGGACGAGAATTGAACACTTAGATCAAGGTGCTTCCAACTTAAATGGACTTTTATAATCTCTCTGTTCCCCTTTTCATAAATGATGCACAGGTCAAGTACTGTAATACATCAGGTACTGCTTAGGCTACTTTCACACTAGCGTTCGATCGGATCCGTTCTGAACGGATCCGATCATATTAATGCAGACGGAGGCTCCGTTCAGTACGGATCCGTCTGCATTAATAACTTAGAAAATTTTCTAAGTGTGAAAGCAGCCTGAGCGGATCCGTTCAGACTTTCAATGTAAAGTCAATGGGGGACGGATCCGCTTGAAGATTGAGCCATATTGTGGCATCTTCAAACGGATCCGTCCCTATTGACTTACATTGTAAGTCTGGACGGATCCGCACGGCCAGGCGGACACCCGAACGCTGCAAGCAGCGTTCAGCTGTCCGCCTGTCCGTGCGGAGGCGAGCGGAGCGGAGGCTGAACGGCGCCAGACTGATGCAGTCTGAGCGGATCCGCATCCATTCAGACTGCATCAGGGCTGGACGGAAGCGTTCGGGTCCGCTCGTGAGCCCCTTCAAACGGAGCTCACGAGCGGACAGCCGAACGCTAGTGTGAAAGTAGCCTTACCAGTCTTATTTTTTCAGGGTTGTCATGGCAGCTGTGGTCCTAACAATGATCTCTGCGTCTGCCATTTAGGCTGGATCTAATAGGCAGCCTGATCTACACTACAGTACCGAAATTGCAGTGTATTTCAGGGATCATGGTGTCATAACTGCAAGTCCCTAATGGGATTGGGGGAAAAAAAGGAAGATAAAAAAAATATATTTTCCCCCTACCCAATGCTTTATTATGTGGGGGGGAGAACCTACATATAAATTGGTCTGTAAAGAAAAACGTAGAAATTAGTCTGGCTAAAAAGCTGTCTGTCTGCCCTGCATAATTTCATTCTGTTATGCAGGAGAGGACTCAGTTTTGCAGCCCATAGACTTCTATTATGACGGAATGCCTCTAAAGGCATTCCATCATAGAATTGCGTTATGGTCAGTGGTAACGAAATCCATAACGCAATTATGCTTTTACCACCGAACGAATTTCATAACATGAAATTCTCTAATCATAGCCCCTGACAAGTAGGAGAGGAGGATGAGGCAGCTCTTTACCTCAGTGCTCGGAAATAACTCGTCCTGCTGTGTGATTAGGACAGGTTTTGTGTGTATTAATAGGACGGTGGCCATTTTGTTTTTCTTAATGATTGCTCCCTAAACAAAATGACCCATTATAAATTAATGAAAGGTATATGGGAATATATTTACAATGAAGTAATATTTAAGTATTTTCTAAATTCCTGGAGAACCCCTTTAATAAGATATGCAGTGTGTATTGTCTTATAATAGTTTGAGATCTGCCCAAAACAAAAGGTTTACTTTATATTGAAAAATTCTTCTTGTTGAAAGACAAAACAATTTATAAACTGAAATTTCAGAAACAAACGGGACCTATTCTAAGAACTTTTCCTTCAATTAGCTCCAGACCAAGCGATGTCATTGGGCTATTTTAGTGATAAAAGGCTGCTGCCTACCTCTGCAATCCTCTCATAAGTAGAGCTGAAATAAACATACCGTATTTGTCGATTGGTACCTGAAGTATTTGTGGGCTGCATGTCCATACAAAATCATTACTGCTGATCCTGAAAAGGGGAGCTTGTGCCTACCCTACAGATGGCCATAATATGAGAAAGTCAGCCATACCTCGCCATTGTGACTGTATCAAAGGACCATCTACTGTGTGTGCAGGTGCCCTGACCTTCCCCCACATGTCAAAGGAAATAAGGGTTGAATTCTAACACGTCCAATACTTTGTTCTGAGAAGTGGGCTTTTCTCCTCTCCCTATTAAAAACACACAAAAAGGGATTGTCTGAGACTAAAATTTAGAGTGGAGAGGGAGGGATGACATGCCTTATAGATGCTTGGCAGCAATGTCTGCTCGAACAACATGTGCCCAGATCGGCTGGCAGCAGTTGTGTGTGTAGAGATAGATTAGATGGAGCATATCATCACAGGAGAGGCAGTGCTGGAACAGGACAGTCTGAGGTGAGCGCTGAAGTGCTTGATTTTATTTTAAACCCACCCCAGATGCCCTTTAAATTATATTCAGTCTCTCACAATCCTAATAGTACATGCACTAAACATGTTATAGAACAGGGAGAGCTAAGCAGAATGATATACGATTCTGTATGTTATCCACATAAACCTCTGCCCTGTCTATACTTAGAGGTCCCTGAATGTATACACACAGAGATAGCTGCCAAGCACTAATCACACCACCCAATTTAGTCCTAAACCTAAAAAGAACAGAAATTTCAGTAGATAAAATACAAGACACAGAATTTTTTTCCCCACAAACGGCCACAGGGAGACCCTGCTCTAACCTAAGAGGTACTACCGCAGTGACATTGATAAATGAAGGTATGTAATAAAATGAATCTTGCGGAAGATAGAAAATGTTTAAAGGGGCTCTCTGGAAACGAAGAAAATGAAAATACCTAAATATTACTTTAATTATAAATATATTCCCAAATACCTTTCATTAGTTATAATGGCTTATTTTGTCTAGGGAGCAATGATTAGGAGAAATAAAATGTCCGCCGTCCTATTAGTACATACAAAACCTGTTAAAATCACACAGGAGGACAAGTTACTTCACATCACTGAGCTAAAGAGCTGCCTCATCCTCCTCTCTGATGATCTTCAGCTGAATCTCTGTAGGAGTGGATCCCATGAGGTACAGAGAAGAGGTGGGGATGTGGCTTCCATTACCATAGCCTGTCCTCTCCATCCTAATCATTGCTCCCCAGTGAAAACGAGCATTTATAACTAATGAAAGGTATTTGGGAATGAATTTATTTATAATAAATATTATTTTATGTATTTTCTTAATTCCTGGAGAACCCCTTTAAGGGTCTCCTAGGAGTTAGTGATGAGCTGGAGTAGTTTTCAAGCATTCTCCATTTACTTTACATTCATAAATCTAAAACAAGATATGGAAATGTCCCTAAGTACTGAAGCATAATAGTTACAAATACCAGAATCACAGCATTATATTGATTACATCGGAAGATATCACTGTTAGAAATTAGGATGGCAGTGAATGCAGCGGAAAGTAAAAGCATGTGTCACTGCTTTCTTTGCCAACTCAATTTTTAACAGCTATATCTCCCAGTGTAGTGGATGTAATGCCACGATTCCAATTTATTTTATTTTTTTTAAAGCTTGGAATGCCACCTTTCAAGCAAGAACATCTCTACTGCTACCAATCCCAAGATATGAGCAGCTAAAGCAGCCCATCTTAAGTTTGGTTTGCTGATGGGGACTTGGGAGCTATTTTTCAGCAGCATAAGGCCTCTTTCACACGAGCGTGACGGATTAGGTCCGGATGTGTTCAGTGAAACTCGCACCATTTTGCAAACAAGTTCAGTCAGTTTTGTCTGCAATTGCGTTCATTTTTTTCCGTGCGGGTGCAATGCGCTTTAGCAACCATCATTGAAAAACGCATCGCACTTGCTTGCGGATGCAATGCGTTTTTCACGCAGCCCCATTCACTTCTATGGGGTGAAAAACGCAGAATATAGAACATGCTGCGATTTTCACACAACGCAGAACTGATGCGTGAAAAACAACGCTCATGTACACAGACCCATTGAAATGAATGGGTCAGGATTCAGTGCGGGTGCTATGCGTTTACGTCACGCATTGCACCCGTGCGGAAAACTCGCTTGTGTGAAAGGGGCCTAAATTAACTTTTTCAGGACATGGAATAAAGACACAAATGGGGTCATTTATCAAACTGGCGTAAAGTAGAACTGGCTTAGTTGCCCATAGCAACCAATCTGATTCCACCTTTCATTATTGACAGCCCCTTTGGAAAATGAAAGGTGGAATCAGATTGGTTGCTATAGGCAACTAAGCCAGTTCTACTTTACGCCAGTTTGATAAATGACCCCAAAAGTACGCAGGGGTATGTTTGGAATGTGTTTTCAATCTTCTGTGGTGCAATACTGTTAGTTAAAATGGTGAAAATTTAAGCCATACATTCGCTTTAGGCTACATGCACACAAATTGTTTCCGTGTCCGTTTTTTTTTGTGGAAAGGGCGTGGACCCATTCATTTCAATGTCCGCATCAGTATGTCCGTTCCATAGCCCCGCAAAAATAAATAAATAGAACATGTCCTATTCTTGTCAGTTTTAGGCATGGTTACAATAGATCCGCAAAAAAAAAAAAAAGCAGATTGCATATGGATGTCATTTTTTTTTTGCGGACCGCAAAACACATACAGTCGTGTGCATGTAGCCTTATAGAAATTACTGTCTGAAGTTCTTAATGTCCATTTTCTTAGAGTATTGTACTTGTTTAACCATTGCTGGCTATAGCCATGTATGTGAACCCCAACATCTTTGTCCAGTAGTAAGTTAGTGTAAACTGCAATAACATTGACCACCTATAGTGTCCATATAGAGGCTTGCACAACTGTCCTGGTGGGAGAGGAAACATGCTGAAGCTCCGGTCAGCAATGCAGGCTCCCTGCACCATTTTGAGGGCAGCGCCGTACACCTTATAGAGGCAGTGCTTGGTACTGCAGCTCAGCCCCATTGACTTGAATAGGTTTGAGCTGCAAATAGGCCATGTGACCAATGCACAGTAATGTCACTGGCCTAGGAAGGGGCTGCAGCGCTCAAGGACTCTTTAACAGCTGATTGGCGGAGGTCCCGCAGATATAATTCTGATAACTAGGGATGAGCGAAAAGACTTTGGATGAAACATCCGAAGTCGATTCACACAAAACTTTGTTTGAATACTGTACGGAGCTCACTCCGTACAGCATTAGAATGTATTGGCTCCGATGAGCCAAAGTTATTACTTCGCAAAGTCTTGCGAGACTTCGGGTAATAACTTCAGAAATTAATTTCTACTGCAAAAAAACTTTTACCGAACTCTGTTTCGGTTACAGGTGGTACCCAATCTTTCACTCATCCCTACTGATAACCTATCCTAAGGATAACTCAAATATCTTTTTGTGGCTGACCCCTTTAAACAGTCTAGTTTGTGCCTCTATTCGTCCAGCACCTCAAGATGTTGAGCTATAGAGAAATTTTACTGTGACCCGGTCAATCTGACTGCACAGAATTTTAAAAGGGACTTTAACATAAAGGTTATTCCTATTTTAAGAAGTGAAGGTTTTCCCTAAGCTATGAGCACACAAGGCAGCAGCTTAGAGAGGCAGCGTGATTTCCAGATGGCAGCATGGCTTTGCACTTGAAACCTTACCTGCTAAAGAAACACCAGAGGACGAGGACACAGAAGAAAACAAATCAGAATCACTCTCACCTTAAAAAAGGCTCGATCTTCAATGGTCTGCGTGCCATCTTCTATGTGCTTCAAAGGACGACAACAATAGCATCATTCTTTCAGTTCAGTAACATTATTTAGATATGGTCTTATATATTTGCACACCGGTGTGACTATAATATAATGGAAAACCCATTCTCAAGCATATAGGGGGATTTATAAAAAAAAAAAAAAAAGAAAAGCAGAGCAGTTGTCCATCAGGATCCAGTTGATGCTTTCAATTTCCAAAAGCCCCAAGATGGAATCTGACTGGCTCCTATGGGCAACAGCTTTACTTTGCAATATTTTTGCTGAATCTTCCCCCTTGTCTTGTCATTGTACAAACTTCTCTGTTCTACACATCATCACTGCAGCCTGGCATCCCCTTCATAAGCTGAATCACTCTTCACATGCAGCCTATTTGACAGCAATCCTAAAATGAAAGTCTACTTTTTCACACCAGGTCAGTTTTAGTTCCAACGTTTTTTTGTACGGATTAAAAGGTATATGAACCTTCACGCAAAGCACGTAAGGTGCAGCCGCACTTATCAGAGTGAGCTGCACTGCTCTACATTTACAGCATGCCAGGTACGGATCCATAGAAAGAATAAAGGATCCGTACTCTGCATGCTGCAGCGCAGACCCGAGGCAAGCTGAAGGTGTAGATCTATCTGAGCAGCGCTGCTGCACCGCCTTCCATTCACTGGAGCTCTGTTTTACTGCAATTGTATTGAATAGATGGACATTTGTTTGATGTTTTCTCCATGAATATAACTACATTCTCTTGACATCAGCTGCTTCTGCAAAGTCTGGGGTAAACTGCGAGGTTTAAGTAATCCCTTGTGTCATATCATTCTGGCTATATGTCTAGAATAAGTGAGACATACCACATCTTCATATATGCTTGCACAGCCAAGGAGGTGCTTGTATATATGGATAGGTATGCGGTCAAATCTTTTTTTTTTTTCCTTTTAGCGGTGTAGGAGACAAATTTGCAACACGCTTTATAGACACACCTTCCATCAGCAAAAAACTAAGCCTTGCTAATATTGTACATTTGTATTTCGATGGGGGAAAAAAAAAATTGAGACACGAAAAAGAAAATGTATTAAACATTTAGAATAAATACTGTCGAGGCAGGAGTATACATTTAGCTTAGTGTTACAATGTAAACCATAGCTTAACTTCAGAACTAAAGAAATGCAACAATTCTGTTAAAATATTAAAAAAAAAAATAATAATACAACAGTTTCCTTGTGTGTGAGCAAGAAACCGATTCAAGGATATTTATAAACTAAGGTGCTCAATGTTTTGCACGTTGGCTTGGGAATATTACAGTGCCTCAGGATGAATCACCCCCTTTTTGTTTCAATTCAGCCCTCAGCAGAATAGTAGAGGGAAGGGGGGGGGGGGCTCCCCAATTCAGTGCGTACAATATGCCGTTGTAGCTCCATTTTTACAGTAATGCTAAAGTGAATTACATTTATGAACAGTAATACTTGTTAAATGATAGATTTTGCTCACATTATAAAACACCTTTAGATGCAGAATACAGTCTTGTTAAAGTTTTACAAAAGCATACAAATCTTAATGTTAAATGGATTGTTTTTACAAATTTTTGCTTCTTCAAATGTTGCAAGTAATGCAGAGAAATAAACAGGTGCATTACGTAGCCACTTGAAAATGGTACAGATTACAATTATGCCAAGTACGCAGCCTTCACAGCAGGTCAAGCGTTCCTATAGGTTACTAGGAGGTCGGCTTTTGTATTCTACTACACAACATTTCTGCTTCTTAGTGTTCACAATTTTCTCCCCTCCCCAAAACTTTAACACTTAGCGTTACAAATATGTACGACAGCAGATTCTGCTAGATTGGTATAGAGTGCTTATAATACACAGGTAAAACACTGAGGACGTTGCACACAAGTCCGATACTTAGAATTATAATTAAGGTTAACGCTTGACCCATCTTGTAAGTTCTTTCCCGCTGTGCAACAGCCAAATGTCCACGCGTTTTATTACGGAATACGTGTTTGATAAAATGTCCAAAGAGAAAGATCATTTGTCTTATGTGATGCGGTCTGGCATTTTTTTTTTTTTTTTTTTATATGCCGCTAAATGCATGAGGGCTGCTGGAAAACATTCCTTTCAAAACTCAAACTCAAACTAAAAAAAAAAAAGACAAAAAAAAAAAACAACTCATTTGGCAATAAAAGGACCAAAAAAATTTCACTCTCCGGCCACATAAAAACTGCTATGGATTGTAAACAGTGTGTCTCTTTAAAAGCGTCTGCCACCTGGCGGTCCGGGCCATCTCTGGCCCCGGCCAGGTGGCGGAGGATGTGCTGCAGCACCGCGTCCATTGGGAAAGCTGTGTGGAAGGATAAAATCACAAGTGTTTGCTATATGGGAAACTGGTTTAAATATAAAAAAAAATAAAGCTAATGATTAAAAAAAATGTGTATACTATTTATATATACATAACTATATAAAGTACTGCATGCAGGAGTAACATGGCACCTAGACGGTTTTTAATCTAAAGCTACGCCTCTACAATAAAGGCCAATATATCCTTAGTAGCTTCTTAATTTATATAATATGGTAATAAAACTTTAATATGGGAACAAATATTAAGTGGTCTTACCCTCTTAGTTGAGAAAAGTTTCCTCTTGGTGGTGGTGGCGGCAACATACCTCTACCACGGGGAGGAGGTGGCATGCCTCTAAACCCCATCAGTCCAGGTGGTGGTGGGTGTCCACGCCTTCACGTAAAAAAAAAAAATAATAGTAATAATAATAAAAAACTAAAAACACACACATTATAAACTTCATTACTGCCCATTATTAGCCATAAAGATAAGGTTAATACATTGAATTATGCAAAGAAAAAAACCTTAGAGGAGCGAGGGGAGGTGGTGGTGGAGGGAGTGGTGGTGGAAAGGGTTCTCCCATTTCCCTTGGAGGAAGTGGTGGTGGTGGCATAAATCCTGGAGGTCGTCCTCTCATACCTCCACGTCCTCGAGGGTCCATGTACGGATGCATTCTCCCAATACCACGTCTAGAAAACACATGAACACAGAGTATAAGGCGTGCACACATAAAGACACATTTAGCATTCTCCAAGAGTCCATGTTGTGGATTTACAATCTGTGGCATGTTTATTATCCAGTATGGATTTTTTCTGGTATGAGAGAAGACCTAAAATATCCTGTTCACATGCACTGCCGGCCAACTGATTCTCAGGATTTACGCATAGACTCCACAATTAACCTCTTAAGGACTTGCGCTGTACATGTTCAGCGCAAGTTGGGGCTTTAAAGATTGGCACCCGCACAGGAGCTGAGCAGGACACTTAACCCATCAGATGCTGTGGTCAATTGCAACCACGGCACCTGAGTGGTCTTTTGTTCCCAGTGCTGAGATCAAGGGTGCCTTTCTCTTGCTATGGCAGCCTTGGGCCTTATGAAGGCTCCAAAGCCTGCTACAGTGAAGTTCCTATCGGGCCTAGGGCTTGATAGGAGTGCACCGAGTCTTCCATAGGATGCAATATTAGGCTAGTTTTATAGTTAATGGGGCCGGATGGCAAAGCTGTCGGCAATGCTGGAATGCAGAGAGATCCGGCAGGCTGTTCCCTGCTGGAAGAGCCTGCCAGATATGAAACTAGCCTTAAATCATTGTAGTCTATAAAAATAAAAAATAATTTGCATTGTCACATCCCAAAATGCTACAATTATTCAAATATACATTTATCCCACGCACCGCAGAGGGTAGGGAGGGTATTATGAGGTTGGGTTAAAAACTAATAAAGTAATAATGATTTGGATATGTATTTGTATGGAAAATATTGTTTGATTAATAAAATATATACACACACACACATTTACCCCGTACCCTGAATGCTGTAATGGAAAAAAGGCTGATTCACTTTTTTTCGGTCTCTTCATCTCATCTCATAAAAAGTGATCAAAAATTCACACACTTGAAAATGTTATCAATACAAAATACAAATCGTCCTACGAAAATTGAGGGGTATTCCATTTAGGAAAAGTTAATAACTATTAGATGGGTGGGGTTCCTACAGCTGGGACCTGCACTGGTCACGAAAACGGGGGCCCCATACCCTGTGGAGCTCCGCCACGGGCCGCTGCTCCATTCATTTTTATGAAAGCACCAGAGATAGCCGAGTAGAGTTAAAAGGTGACTTTTACCACATTGGGGAACACTGTATAAACAGAACCGAAATGCCCCAAAACAATGGTGGATTTAGTTGCCCCCCCCCCCCCCCAATTCCACCATAATTGGAATTTTTTTCAAGTTTCCCTCTACATTGTATGCAATATTAAAGAGGTTGTCCGGGTTCAGAGTTTAACCCAGACATACCCACATTTTCACCCCGGCAGGCCCCATGATGTTAGCATTGGAGTATTCAATGCTCTGATGCCCTCTCCCTTGCCCTGCAATGTATCACACAGGGCAATGTTTTTTTTTTTTTTGCTTATAACACACTGCTGGGTAGAGGCTTCCACCCAGCAGTGTTCACCGGCGCTGATGGGCAGTCTTTAGCGCTGCCCTGGCAGTTTTGGAAAGCCCGGTATGTCACCGGAACTCCATGCCTGAATTGCGCAGGACAAAGGAGAGCATCGGAGCATGAAATGCTCCAATGCTCATAACGGGGGGCTGCCTGGGTGAAATTGTGGGTATGTCCAGGTTCAGCGTCATCAGAATGTACAACTTGTCCCACAAAAAACAAGCCCTCATACAGCCATGTGAACAGAAAAATAAAAAAGTTACGACTCTTTTCGACTTTACGACTTTTTTTTGGTCACACGTCAGTTTTAAGAACAATGGTCATTCACAATGCATTTTTATTTTATTTTTTTACGGCTAGTGAATAACGGATGTTATGTTCTATCTTTCCGTTTCCACTGACCGACAGCCCCCACACAATTATGGGACCGTTAACATCTGTTTCTCAGAAAGGCATCAGTGAAAAAAACTTAGTTAAAAATAGATAAACAGTAATTTTTTTAAACAGACGTTTTTTTACTGTTTTGTGAATGTAGCCTTCACTTATATTAATGACCTATCCTCAGGAATGGTCATTAATATCAGATCGACGGGGGTCCGACTACCACCACCCCCGATCACCTGTTTGAAGAGAAAGCAGCGCTCGTGCGTGTTTATCTGCTTACTGTTGCAATCGAAGGGATGAGCAGGTATAAGTACTTCGCAGCCATCCTATTCACTTCTATGGGACGGCTCCTGCCTGTTCAAGTGAGTATTACAGGGCCATCCATAGAAGTGAATGGGATGGCCGAGATGTAATTACACCTGCTCATTGCTGCGGTTGTGACGGAGAGCAGGTAAACAATGAGTAGATGGCAGTGCTCGGGCAACCCCTTTAACCCTTTCAGGACCAAGCCATTTTTCACCTTAAGGACCAGGCTATTTTTTGCAAATCTGACCAGTGTCAGTTTATGTGTGAATAACTTTAAAACGCTTTTACTTATCCAGGCCGTTCTGAGATTGTTTTTTCGTCCCATATTGTACTTCATGACACTGGTAAAATGAAGTCAAAAAAAATATTTTTTTTGCACCAAAAAATACCTAATTTACCCAAAATTTGGAAAAATTAGCAAATTTAAAAGTTTCAGTTTCTCTACTCCTGTAATACATAGTAATACCCCCAAAAATTTTCTGAAAATTTCCAAAACCCATTTTTTAAGGACCAGTTCAGGTCTGAAGTCACTTTGTGAGGCTTACATAATTGAAACCACCCAAAAATGACCCCATTCTATAAACTACACCCCTCAAGGTATTCAAAACTGATTTTACAAACTCAGTTAACCCTTTAGGTGTTGCACAAGAGTTATTGGCAAATTGGGATGAAATTTGAGAATTTCATTTTTTTGCCTAATTTTCCATTTTAACCACTTCAGCCCCGCTAGGTGAAACCCCCTTCATGACCAGAGCTTTTTTTACACTTCGGCACTACACTCCTTTCACCGTTTATTGCTCGGTCATGCAACTTACCACCCAAATGAATTTTACCTCCTTTTCTTCTCACTAATGGAGCTTTCATTTGGTGGTATTTTATTGCTGCTGACATTTTTCCTTTTTTTGTTATTAATCAAAATGTAACGATTTTTTTGCAAAAAAATGAAATTTTTCACTTTTAGCTGTAAAATTTTGCAAAAAAAACGAAATCCATATATAAATTTTTCGCCAAATTTATTGTTCTACATGTCTGATAAAAAAAAAAATGTTTGGGCAAAAAAAAAATGGTTTGGTTAAAAGTTATAGCATTTACAAACTATGGTACAAAAATGTGAATTTCCGCTTTTTGAAACAGCTCTGACTTTCTGAGCACCTGTCATGATTCCTGAGGTTCTACAATGCCCAAACAGTAGAAAACCCCCACAAATGACCCCATTTCGGAAAGTAGACACCCTAAGGTATTCGCTGATGGGCATAGTGAGTTCATAGAACTTTTTATTTTTTGTCACAAGTTAGCGGAAAATGATGATGATTTTTTCTTTTTTTCTTACAAAGTCTCATATTCCACTAACTTGCAACAAAAAATAAAAAATTCTAGGAACTCGCCATGCCCCTCACGGAATACCTTGGGGTGTCTTCTTTCCAAAATGGGGTCACTTGTGGCGTAGTTATACTGCCCTGGCAATTTAGGGGCCCAAATGTGTGAGAAGAACTTTGCAATCAAAATGTGTAAAAAATGACCGGTGAAATCCAAAAGGTGCACTTTGGAATATGTGCCCCTTTGCCCACCTTGGCAGCAAAAAAGTGTCACACATCTGGTATCGCCGTACTCAGGAGAAGTTGGGGAATGTGCTTTGGGGTGTCATTTTACATATACCCATGCTGGGTGAGAAAAATATCTTGGTCAAATGCCAACTTTGTATAAAAAAATGGGAAAAGTTGTCTTTTGCCAAGATATTTCTCTCATCCAGCATGGGTATATGTAAAATGACACCCTAAAACACATTCCCCAACTTCTCCTGAGTACGGCGATACCAGATGTGTCACACTTTTTTGCTGCCAAGGTGGGCAAAGGGGCGCATATTCCAAAGTGCACCTTTCAGATTTTGCAGGCCATTTTTTACACATTTTGATTGCAAAGTTCTTCTCACACATTTGGGCCCCTAAATTGCCAGGGCAGTATAACTACGCCACAAGTGACCCCATTTTGGAAAGAAGACACCCCAAGGTATTCTGTGAGGGGCATGGCGCGTTCCTAGAATTTTTTTTTTTTTGTCGCAAGTTAGTGGAATATGAGACTTTGTAAGGAAAAAAGAAAAAAAAAGAAAAATCATCATTTTCCGCTAACTTGTGACAAAAAATAAAAAATTCTAGGAACTCGCCGTGCCCCTCACGGAATACCTTGGGGTGTCTTCTTTCCAAAATGGGGTCACTTGTGGGGTAGTTATACTGCCCTGGCAATTTAGGGGCCCAAATGTGTAAGAAGTACCTTGCAATCAAAATCTGTAAAAAATGGCCGGTGAAATCCGAAAGGTGCACTTTGGAATATGCGCCCCTTTGCCCACCTTGGCAGCAAAAAAGTGTGACACATCTGGTATCGCCGTACTCAGGAGAAGTTGGGGAATGTGTTTTGGGGTGTCATTTTACATATACCCATGCTGGGTGAGAGAAATATCTTGGCAAAAGACAACTTTTTCTATTTTTTTATACAAAGTTGGCATTTGACCAAGATATTTTTCTCACCCAGCATGGGTATATGTAAAATGACACCCCAAAACACATTCCCCAACTTCTCCTGAGTACGGCGATACCAGATGTGTGACACTTTTTTGCAGCCTAGATGCGCAAAGGTGCCCAAATTCCTTTTAGGAGGGCATTTTTAGACATTTGGATCCCAGACTTCTTCTCACACTTTCGGGCCCCTAAAAAGCCAGGGCAGTATAAATACCCCACATGTGACCCCACTTTGGAAAGAAGACACCCCAAGGTATTCAATGAGGGGCCTGGCGAGTTCCTAGAAATTTTTTATTTTTTGCATAAGTTAGCGGAAATTGATTTTTTTGGTTTTTTTCTCACAAAGTCTCACTTTCCGCTAACTTAGGACAAAAATTTCAATCTTTCATGGACTCAATATGCCCCTCACGGAATACCTTGGGGTGTCTTCTTTCCGAAATGGGGTCACATGTGGGGTATTTATACTGCCCTGGCTTTTTAGGGGCCCTAAAGCGTGAGAAGAAGTCTGGAATATAAATGTCTAAAAATGTTTACGCATTTGGATTCCGTGAGGGGTATGGTGAGTTCATGTGAGATTTTATTTTTTGACACAAGTTAGTAGAATATGAGACTTACTAAGAAAAAACAAAAACAAAAACAAACAAAAAATTTCCGCTAACTTGTGCCAAAAAAAATGTCTGAATGGAGCCTTACAGGGGGGGGTGATCAATGACAGGGGGGGTGATCACCCATATAGACTCCCGGATCACCCCCCTGTCATTGATCACGCCCCTGGTAAGGCTCCATTCAGACGTCCGTATAATTTTTACGGATCCATGGATCGGATCCGCAAAACACATGCGGACGTCTGAATGGAGCCTTACAGGGGGGTTATCAATGACAGGGGGTGATCAGGGTGATCACCCCCCTGTCACTGATCACCCCCCCTGTAAGGCTCCATTCAGACATCCGCATGATTTTTTACGGATCCATGGATACATGGATCGGATCCACAAAAGACATGCGGACGTCTGAATGGAGCCTTACAGGGGGGTTATCAATGACAGGGGGTGATCAGGGTGATCACCCCCCTGTCACTGATCACCCCCCCTGTAAGGCTCCATTCAGACATCCGCATGATTTTTTACGGATCCATGGATACATGGATCGGATCCACAAAAGACATGCGGACGTCTGAATGGAGCCTTACAGGGGGGTTATCAATGACAGGGGGTGATCAGGGTGATCACCCCCCTGTCACTGATCACCCCCCCTGTAAGGCTCCATTCAGACATCCGCATGATTTTTTACAGATCCATGGATACATGGATCGGATCCACAAAAGACATGCGGACGTCTGAATGGAGCCTTACAGGGGGGTGATCAGGGAGTGTATATGGGTGATCACCCGCCTGTCATTGATCACCCCCTGTAAGGCTCCATTCAGACGTCCGCATGTGTTTTGCGGATCCGATCCATGTATCCATAAAAATCATGCGGACGTCTGAATGGAGCCTTACAGGGGGGTGATCAATGACAGGGGGTGATCAGGGTGATCACCCCCCTGTCACTGATCACCCCCCCTGTAAGGCTCCATTCAGACATCCGCATGATTTTTTACGGATCCATGGATACATGGATCGGATCCACAAAAGACATGCGGACGTCTGAATGGAGCCTTACAGGGGGGTTATCAATGACAGGGGGTGATCACCCCCCTGTCACTGATCACCCCCCCTGTAAGGCTCCATTCAGACATCCGCATGATTTTTTACGGATCCATGGATACATGGATCGGATCCACAAAAGACATGCGGACGTCTGAATGGAGCCTTACAGGGGGGTTATCAATGACAGGGGGTGATCAGGGTGATCACCCCCCTGTCACTGATCACCCCCCCTGTAAGGCTCCATTCAGACATCCGCATGATTTTTTACGGATCCATGGATCGGATCCACAAAAGACATGCGGACGTCTGAATGGAGCCTTACAGGGGGGTGATCAATGACAGGGGGTGATCAGGGTGATCACCCCCCTGTCACTGATCACCCCCCCTGTAAGGCTCCATTCAGACATCCGCATGATTTTTTACAGATCCATGGATACATGGATCGGATCCACAAAAGACATGCGGACGTCTGAATGGAGCCTTACAGGGGGGTGATCAGGGAGTGTATATGGGTGATCACCCGCCTGTCATTGATCACCCCCTGTAAGGCTCCATTCAGACGTCCGCATGTGTTTTGCGGATCCGATCCATGTATCCATAAAAATCATGCGGACGTCTGAATGGAGCCTTACAGGGGGGTGATCAATGACAGGGGGGTGATCAATGACAGGGGGTGATCAGGGAGTGTATATGGGTGATCACCCGCCTGTCATTGATCACCCCCCTGTAAGGCTCCATTTAGACGTCCGTATGCGTTTTGCGGATCCGATCCATGTATCCGTGGATCCGTAAAAATCATACGGACGTCTGAACGGAGGGGGGTGATCAATGACAGGGGGGTGATCAGGGAGTTTATATGGGGTGATCATGGGTGATCAGGGGTTTATAAGGGGTTAATAAGTGACGGGGGGGGGGGGGGGGTGTAGTGTAGTGTGGTGTTTGGTGCGACTGTACTGACCTACCTGAGTCCTCTGGTGGTCGATCCTAACAAAAGGGACCACCAGAGGACCAGGTAGGAGGTATATTAGACGCTGTTATGAAAACAGCGTCTAATATACCTGTTAGGGGTTAAAAAATTCGGATCGCCGCTGGCATGCTGGAGATCCACTCGCTTACCTTCCGTTCCTGTGAGCGCGCGCGCCTGTGTGCGCGCGTTCACAGGAAATCTCGCGTATCGCGAGATGACGCATATATGCGTGACTGTGCGCCAGCCTGCCACCTCCGGAACGCACATGTGCGTTAGGCGGTCCGGAGGTGGTTAACCCATTTTTTCCACTAACAAAGCAAGGGTTAACAGCCAAACAAGACTGTATCTTTATTGCCCTGACTCTGCCGTTTACAGAAACACCCCATATGTGGCCGTAAACTACTGTACGGACACACAGCAGGGCGTAGAGTGAAAGGTGCGCAGTATGGTTTTTGGAAGGCAGGTTTTGCTGGACTGTTTTTTTGACACCATGTCCCATTTGAAGCCCCCCTGATGCACCCCTAGAGTAGAAACTCCATAAAAGTGACCCCATCTAAGAAACTACACCCCTCAAGGTATTCAAAACCTCAAGGTATTCAAACTTTGTTAACCCTTTAGGTGTTCCACAAGAGTTATTGGCAAATAGAGATGAAATTTCAGAATTTAAATTTTTGGGCAAATTTTCCATTTTACTATTTTTTTTTCCAGTTACAAAGCAAAGGTTAACAGCCAAACAAAACTCATTATTTATGGCCCTGATTCTGTAGTTTACAGAAACACCCCATATGTGGTCGCAAACTGCTGTACGGGCACACGGCAGGGCGCAGAAGGAAAGGGATGCCATACGGTTTTTGGAAGGCAGATTTTGCTAGACAGTTTTTTTGGGCACTATGTCCCATTTGAAGCCCCCCTGATGCACCCCTAGGTTAGAAACTCCAAAAGAGTGACCCCATTTTGGAAACTATGGGATAAGGTGGCAGTTTTGTTGGTACTATTTTAGGGTATATATGATTTTTGGTTGCTCTATATTACACTTTTTGTGAGGCAAAGTAACAAAAAATAGAAATTCTGAAATTTCATCTCCATTTGCCACTAACTCTTGTGGAACACTTAACCCCTTAGTGACCACCCATACGTGTTTTTACGGCGGTCACTAAGGGGCCTTGGGCTGGAGCGCCGCCTTTTTACGGCGGCACTTCAGCCCGAGTTAACGCTAAAATCAAGCGTAGTAGCTCCGTGCCCGCAGCTACCGGAGGTAGCTGAGGGCTCGGGGCAGTGATCAGAGACCGTGACAAGCGGTCTCTGATCACGTGATCGCCGTGATACACTTTATCACGGCGATCACCGAAAATGAAGCCTGAACTAAAACTTTCTCCCTCCTCTCATGTGAGAGAGGAGGGAGAAAGTCTCCGGTGCTAGGATCGGGTCCCCCAGCACTTCTATCCCTAAGCTGGGTCCCGATCCTCACCCCCCCCACCCCCCTTACCCTCAAGGAAGATGGCGGCGGCGGCCGGCGCATGCGCAGACTGAAAGCCGGCCGCCGCCGCTTACTGTAAGGTCTCTCTCAAGTTCAAGTTATGCCCCGATCGGGTCCCCAGCACCCCGATCGGGTCCCCCAGCACCCCGATCGGGGCAATAGGGTCCTTAGATATATTTTAATAAAGTTATTAGGGCCCCCCCCCCCCCCCCCCATCTAATAAAAAAAAAAAAAATGGCACAGACATGCGCACTGGTTACTGTGCTGAAGATCTGCCTTCAGCACAGTAACCATCAGGGACCAATAATAATGGTCCCTGATCATGTGGTCTCCATGATAAACCTATCATGGAGATCACATCCATTATATTTACAAAACATGGCCAGGACAGGGGCTGTGCTTCTCTCTCCCCTCAGCGCAGTTGTTCTGTGAGGAGAGAGAGATCAGACTTCTGTCCTGGCTCTGTGATTACATACTGTGAAAAAAAAAAGAAAAAAAATCAAATTATAAACTGTCCGTCAGTAACTGGCGGTCAGTGGATGTCCGTGATTAGGCGTCCGTCATTAGACGTCTATTAGTTACAGTCATTTATCTTTATTAGGGACCCTGTTCGTCTGTTACTGGCGGTCAGTGGGTGTCAGTCAGTGAGTCGGTGGGTGTCACTCCGTCAGTCGGTGGGTGTCACTCCGTCAGTCGGTGGGTGTCACTCCGTCAGTCGTGGGTGTCACTCCGTCAGTCGGTGGGTGTCACTCCGTCAGTCGGTGGGTGTCACTCCGTCAGTCGGTGGGTGTCACTCCGTCAGTCGGTGGGTGTCACTCCGTCAGTCGGTGGGTGTCACTCCGTCAGTCGGTGGGTGTCACTCCGTCAGTCGGTGGGTGTCACTCCGTCAGTCGGTGGGTGTCACTCCGTCAGTCGGTGGGTGTCACTCCGTCAGTCGGTGGGTGTCACTCCGTCAGTCGGTGGGTGTCAGTCATTTTTAGGGACGGTCAGTTATTTGAATTTTTCTGAGCTGTACAGAAAAAAAAAAAATGGCTCGGAGATTAAGTGCGGAGCAGGCATACGAATTTCTCTGCTCTGACCACTCTGAATCTGGCACCGCTTCAGAGGCGGAAATATTTTCAGATAGCGGGGACTCTGATTCCATCCCCAGACCCCATAGCCCTATGGTGGTAGAAGTCACCACCTCCCCTCATTCTCCACCCAGCGGTCCCGTCCCTTCTGCTACGTGGGTTCCTGCCACTTCATTTTCCCCCCAAGTACCCCAATTTTTACCCACTCCCCAAATTAATGTGGATGTCGGCAATTTTACCCCTTATGATTTTTTTCATTTATTTGTAGATGATAAAGTCCTGGAGTTAATTGTGCAGCAAACTAATTTGTACGCCACACAGTTTGCTGTACAAAAGCCCACGTCTATTTATGTAAGACGGTGGACCCCCACAAGTGTCCCTGAAATAAAAAATTTTTGGGGCTTACCCTGGACATGGGCATTGTAAAAAAAACCCTCTGTCCGATCCTATTGGGCTGCGAGTACTGTCCACTCAACCCCTGTGTTTGCAGCAGTTATGTCCCGTAACCGCTATGAAGTCATAATGCGGTTCATGCATTTTTCAGACAATTCCCAAGTCCCCCCCAGAACTGACCCAGCCTTCGACCGCCTAAATAAATTGAGACCCCTTATTTCCCTCCTTACAGATTTATTTTTGAAATTATATACCCCTGAGAAAAAATTATCAGTTGACGAGTCCCTTTTTAGTTTTAAAGGCCGCCTTTCCTTCCGTCAATATATTCCTTCCAAGCGTGCCAGATATGGGGTAAAGTTGTATAAGGTGTGCGAGAGCACAACCGGCTACACCTGTGGCCTGTCTATTTATGAGGGCAGAGACTCCCAACTTAACCCCCCAGGCTGCCCCGAAAATATTGGCACATCGGGAAAAATTGTGTGGGATTTATTGGCACCATTCCTGCACAAAGGGTACCACGTGTACACCGATAATTTTTACACTAGTATACCCCTTTATAAATCCCTCCATGCTGCAAACACAGGGGCTTGTGGGACAGTCCGCAAAAATAGAGTTGGATACCCACAACCGCTGGTCTCCAAACGTTTGGAGAAAGGAACATCCTTCGCCCTCGCAAGTGACCAGCTGCTTGCCGTGAAGTGGAAGGACAGGAAGGATGTCTACATGCTGACCACCTTGCATGCAGACACCACAGTGACAGTTAGGGAGAGGGGGGCTACGGCGGACAAGCACAAACCGGTCTGTGTGACAGACTACAATAAATTTATGGGAGGTGTAGACCTCTCGGACCAAGCGCTTCACCCCTACCTGGTGAAGCGAAAAAACAGGGCCTGGTATAAAAAGGTAGCAATCTACCTCATCCAGATTGCTACCTATAATAGTTTTATTTTATTCAAAAAGTCCCAGGGAAACCTTAACTTCCTCGAGTACCAGGAGAAGGTGATTGAGAGTCTCCTGTTTGAGTCCCCCGCACCTAGGCAAGCCTTCGAATCGGAGGACGTTCGAAGGCTTTTAGAACGCCATTTCCCTCACCCCGTCCCTGCCACTACCAGCAAAACGTATCCACAGAAAAGATGCCGGGTGTGTAGCAAACATGGAAGGAGGAGGGACACCCGGATTTACTGCCCCAGCTGCCCATCACAACCAGGGCTCTGTAATTACCCCTGCTTTGAAACGTACCATACGGTTGCAAATTATTAATTTTATTTAATACCAAAAAGAACAGGGGGGGGGGGGGGGGGGGTCAGGAATTCAATTTATTGTCATTTTCTGTTTAGTTTGTGGGCTTTCCAGGGAGGGAGGGATCCCTTTGGGATGGTTCGTGGAGCTATTTTTATTTTTTTTCACCTTCTTAGCATTAATTTCAACAAAAAACTAGGGGGTCTAAATGCTCACTACACCCCTAGATGAATACCTTAGGGGGTCTAGTTTTCAAAATGGGGTCCATTGTGGGGGTTTTCTATTGTTTTGGCAGCTCAACGCCATTACAAGTGTGCAATGGGGCCTAAACCATTTTCAAGCAAATTTTGTGTTCTGAAAACAACTGGGTGTTCCTTTATGTTTGGGCCCTGCCGTTTGT
Source organism: Bufo gargarizans (assembly GCF_014858855.1). Lineage (NCBI taxonomy): Eukaryota > Metazoa > Chordata > Amphibia > Anura > Bufonidae > Bufo > Bufo gargarizans. The sequence goes on from NC_058082.1 coordinate 342,954,266, forward strand.
CAAGACATAAGATTAGGGCCACAATGGGGGTATTTCTGAAGACAGGAGAAATGGGGTGATACATTTTGGAGTGTACATCTTCATTTTCATGTGCTCTGTAGAAAAAAATCTGTCTTTAAATTGACACTTTTGTGTAAAAAATGAAAATTACATTTTTTTTCACCTTCTTAGCATTAATTTCTACAAAAAACTAGTGGGTCAAAAAACTCATTACACCCATAGATAAATACGTTAAGGGGCCTAGTTTTTAAAATGGGTTCACTTTTGGGGGGTTTCTATTATTCTGACACTTATAAACCTCTGCAAACTTGGCTTGTTTCAGGAAAAAATATGTACTTAAAAAATTTTTACATTTATGTTAAAATGTAAAGTCTCCTAAATAAAAAAAATAAAAAGTAAAAATTTTTGTGAGTGCAGCCAAAATAAAGTAAAGATGTGGAAATAAATTTCTGATAAAAAAATATTGAATAGTATTTATGTATGTATATGAAATATTGCAGTTGAAAATAGGAAAATGTGCAGTTTTTTACAAATTTTCATAAAATTTCACTTTTTTAATAAGGATACGCATATTTTATCGGTAGAATTTTACCACCTAAGTAAAGTACAATATGTGACGAGAAAACAATGTCAGAATTACTTTGATGTGCAAAACCGTTACAAAGTTATTCTAAGCTAAAATGACACATGTCAGATTTCCAAAATTTGGCTTGGTCATTAAGGCCCAAACAGGCTTGGTCACTAAGGGGTTAAAGGGTTAAAGTTTGTAAAATCTGTTTTGAATACCTTGAGGGGTGTAGTTTCCAAAATGGGGTCACTTTTTGGAGTTTCTACTCTAGGGGTGCATCAGTCCAGCAAAAACTGCCTTCCAAAAACCATATGGCGCTCCTTTCCTTCTGTACCCTGCTGTGTGGCCATACAGCAGTTTACGACCAAATATGGGGCATTTATATAAACTACAGAATCAGGCCAATAAATATTGAGTTTTATTTGGCTGTTAACCCTTGCTTTGTTACGGGAAAAAATGGATTAAAATGGAAAATTTCCCAAAAAATAGCTGTTTTGGCACTGTTTTTATTTTTTATTATTTGCAACGTTCATGTGCTATTGTTATAGAGCAGGTTCCTACGGACGTGGCAATACCTAATATGTCTACCTTTTTTTAATTTATCTAGGTTTTACACAATATTATCATTTTTGAAACAAAAAAAATAATCATGTTTTAGTGTCTCCATAATCTGAGAGCCATAGTTTTTTCAGTTTTTAGGCGATTGTCTCAGGTTGGGTATCATTTTTGCGGGATGAGATGACGGTTAGATTGGTACTATTTTGGGGTGCATATGACTTTTTGATCGCTTGCTATTACACTTTTTGTGATGTAAGGTAACAAAAAAAATTGCTTTTTTGACACAGTTTTTTTTTTTTTTTTTTACAGTGTTCACCTGAGGGGTTAGGTCATGTGGTATTTTTATAGAGCAGGTTCTTACGGACGTGGCAATACCTAATATGTCTACCTTTTTTTAATTTATCTAGGTTTTATACAATAATATCATTTTTGAAACAAAGAAAAAAAAATTTTTTGGGTGTCTCCATAGTCTGAAAGCCATAGTTTTTTCAGTTTTTAGGCGATTGTCTCATGTAGGGGCTCATTTTTTGCGGGATGAGGTGACGGTTTGATTGGCACTATTTTGGCGTACATGCGACTTTTTTGATCACTTTTATTATCTTTTTTGGGAAGTAAGGTGGGCAAAATTTCTATTTCCTCATAGCTTTTATTTTTTTATTTTTATGGCGTTCACCGTGCGGGGAAAGTAACATGATTGTTTTATAGATCAGGTCGTTACGGACGCGGCGATACCTAATATGTGTAGTGTATTTTAATTTTTACATTTTTATTCAGTGATAAATGTTTTTTTTTTTATCTTTTACTTTTTTCACTTTTTACATTTTTTTGACCCAGACCCACTTGGTTCTTGAAGATCCAGTGGGTCTGATGTCTGTATAATACAGTACAGTACAATATACTATACAGTACTGTATTTTACTTACAGTTTGTCTGAACAGATCTATGCCTTCAGCACAGATCTGTTCAGCACCATGGACAGCAGGACGCCTGAGAAGGAATCCTGTTGCCATGAGAACCTTCCCCGTCTGTCACAACTGCGCAGACGGGGAAGGGTGAGGACTGGGGTGTCGGGGGGGCTGTCTCCCTCTCCCATCGGGGGGCTGCAAAGGCACAGCAGCCCCCCGATCGGAGAGGGAGGGAGCTCCCTGCGCTGTTAACCTTTTCCATACAGCGGTCCGTACGGAAAGGGTTAAACGGCTGACACCGCATCAACGATGTCAGCCGTTTATACCAGAGTGTCAGCAATGTGCTGACACCCTGGTATAACCACTAACCACCAACGATTATTGAAGGGGAGGCGAGCGGGGGATCGCGATCCCGCCTGCCGCACCGCCCGCCTCCCGCAGCACCCCCCCTGCATCTCCCACCGCCATAATATCATTCGGGGGGGGTAAAAAAACTTTATTTTGGAAATTTTAAAGTTTCTGATCCCCCGCGGTCAGAAACTACATAAAGCGCTGCAAACCGCAGGTCTGAATTGACCTGCGGTTTGAAGCGATCGCATTGACCCTGGGTGCCTGGCTGTGTGTAACAGCCGGCACTCAGCGCTGTCACCATGTCTGCAGACATGGTGACAGTTTAATGCCATGACGTTTATACTCGTCATGGAGCACTAAGTAGCAGTGCTCCATGACGAGTATACACGTCATAGGTCGGGAAGGGGTTAAGGCTATGTTCACTCGGTAACAAAATCTTATTTGGTGTAGGAAACTACGCCAAATACGTCTCCTATTCTCTTTCTCCTATTTTACCCCTTTCCTATTGACTTCAATGGAAAACTGCCATCAAATCTGCTTCAAAGTAGTAACATGTCACTTCTCAAGTGTTTCAAATCAGCTATAGTAAAGGTTTTTCTTTTTCAAGTGACGACAATGGGAAGATGTTTATATTGTTTTGATGTGGATTACACAGTGGAAAACACCGTTGTCCACTGAATCAGCGGAAGCTTTTGCCCGTGTGAACGAAGCCTGCATGCTGCTCTAAGGTGCAGAATCAACACTTACTGAGAGGCTGGTAAATAATATTACCTCATTGGTACAATGCCATTCATTGGTTTATTCACAAACTTGTCTCTTCCAAATGACGCTTGAACCTTCATGCCTCTACCAATGAAGTTCCCCCTGCCCCGATTTCCTCGGCCCCTGTGAAAAATATATAAAAATACGTAAAAACTGGGGCAAACCAAGTTAAACTATGGAGGAGGGGCCCGGGCATTGGTGGGGTCATTATAGGGATTGGATAACCCCTTTAATCACATTCTTCAGCAGAGACTGTACCTAAATTTCCTGGGCTCGTAGCCGAGCTCGAACCGGTCCATTGGCATCTTCGGGTCAGTTTCTAAAATACAAAACATATTGGTAGGTTAAAATATACAATGGTCCTCTCCGGACACATATCAAACCAAACCGCAAATGTTATAAAATAAATGGGGAAAAAAATACTCTCCTTATCAATCCCCTGCCAGTACGGCGGCTCCTGTTTATAAGCTGCCAGCAATCTGGCAGGTGACCGCAGAGGCCACTGACTGGGCATAGAAGTCACATGCCAGTATGGCACTTCACCTCTCCTCTGGGAGCTTGTAAACAAAGACCGGTGGGGGACCTCCAAAGCATCTGCACTGATGCTCCCCATCAGTCTAGGTTTACTTGGCTGCGCTGATGACATGTGCGTCTACCCAAGCAACCTCTGTAGCCAATCACTGGCCTCTGCAGTCTTGTGCTTCTTTCCTGCTATCATGTGGGCAGAGGGGTAGGTCATGGTCGTAGCAGTAGGGGGAATCTCACATGACTACTGGTGCTTTTGTCCTCTTCTCACAATGTCTTGATTTTATCATCTCACACAACCCCTTTAAAGCAACAGGAATCTGCACATAAATCCATTCCCCTGGTCAATAGGAGGTGTATCTGCAAAGTCTAACAATATCAGCCATGACAGCGCAGTATCACAGGGATACACCCTATTCACAAGGATCATGGTAATGTCCAGTTCATATATTTCTGGGAGAAATAACAGAAGAACTTTAAAGGGCTTGTGTCACTTCAGCAGATGGCCTTTATCATGTAGAGGAAGTTAATACAAGGTACTTACTAATGCATTGTGATTGTCCATATTGCCTCCTTTGCTGGCTGGATTTTCCTATAGTGTGCAAGTATGACCACCACTGATGAATTGCAGGGTGGTCGTAACCACGGAAACAAGCTGCTTATAATGTGATGGAAAAATGAATCCAGCCAGCAAAGGAGGCAATACGGACAATCACAATACATTCGTAAGTGCCTTGTATTGACTCTCTCTTCATAATACAATCTATTTCCTGAATTGAGAGGACCCCTTTAAGTTCAGATATGAGCTGACCGTATCATAAACGCTCAGTTCAGTTGAGGGGAGCTGCGGTCGGCCCGGGAGATCTATCTGCATGTTTCCTGGGCAGGTCACTTATGGTGGAACTACTTTCCCTTCCGGGGGACCCCTGTAACCCGCTCCTACAGCAAAGAAGTTGGCAGAGGGGCTGTATTTTTATGCTATATTTTTTTGCCAGTTCCTACGTCAAATCAATCTGTCATGAACAGAGACATAGAAACTTAAAAACGTACCGCCTGCCTGCGGGGAGCCGTCAATCAAATGCAAAAGGAGAGGAGTGGGGCTCATTTAACCCCTTCCCTGCATGTATGACAGAAGTCGGGTTTTTTGAAGATCACATTTATCCTCACAGATGCCTTGGTCAACGGTGACCCCACGATGGCTTTTCCCGCGGAGCACTGAGCTGCTACTGGTGCCCAAACGGCTTCCCTCCCAGCACTGAGATCGGGGAAGCCCTTCACTCGCTGTGGTAGCCTCAGTCCCTCTAAAGCAGGGATCAGCAACCTTCGGCACTCCAGCTGTGGTGAAACTACAACTCCCAGCATGCACAGCTCCTTGGCTGTTCTCAGGACTCCCAGAGAAGTTAATGGAGCATGCTGGGAGTCGTAGTTTGACAACAGCTGGAGTGCCGGAGGTTGCTGATCCCTGCTCTGAAGAATCCGAGGCTACCACACATAGGAACGTAGTGAATTGCCCACAGTCTATGGGACAGGCAGTGTAATCATCGCATGCTCAAGTTCTGGTTTTTAAAAAACATATCGTATTTTTGTATCCATTTTTTTTCACTGTAGTTTGAATGCAGTCTCATTATGGAGGAGGCCGGGGAGGATCCAGAAGGGGCGCCCGCTCCACCTAACACGATGCCGCCATATCGTACAGCTATAGTGCACCTGGGTACATTGCAGGGGCTCCCACCATCACACAACATAAGATATTGCAGAAAATCACCACGACTTCTGCACTGACTGCTGGGACTTGTAGTCCCATCAGTAGAGCACATTCCCACTGCTGTCATGTACACATGAGGTATTGCATGGTGTAGAAGGCCCAGTAGGAGGAGACATGCACCCTGACAGCAACACATAGGATGTGCCTAACAAAGATGCTTCCACCCCTCAGAGCTCCATTCATTTGCAGTACACGGCCGCCTACAACCGCTGCCAGAGCCGCGGGTCTTCCATAACGGGTCCTGCCGTTTACATCCGGGAATATGCCTGAAAATAACGAAAACCGGAGTGACACTTACCGGCTACAGCTCAGAGAATAAGCCCCCCGGCCGTTCAACCTCCTCGCAAAGAACGAAGCCAAAATGGCGCAGAATTCTTGTCAGGGAGACCGCCCAGTGACGACTGTGGACCTGCTCTTCGCTGATTGGTTGAGAAGAGGAAAGATTCCGAGTCGCTCATTGGCTGACCTGCTCCGGGCCCAGCGGGAGGTCGGGAAACATCTGTTCAGCAAAGGGGAGGAGCGTGAAGCCTGTAGGGCGCCATGTTTGCGTTGTTTCGTACGTTTTCTTAAAGGGAAAGTGTTTTTTTTTCCCCCTCAGCAGCGTTCGCGGGTTCTCTCCCTCATCATGACAATTTGATCAAAGTGTAGATATTAATTGAAAATCATTCATGACATCTAATCATATATCTGTTAACGATTAATATTTAGTGTTCACCTTAATAATATTCATATCTACTGTATGTTTTTTTTTTTTTTACTTAATTATTATACATTCCCCCAAAAAATCGTGTGAGGAATAACTTCCCATTGTAATTTATGTTCATTAGGAAGATGATGTCACAGGAGTTGTTGCATGGCCACGCAGAAGCCTAAGGCTACTTTCACACTAGCGGCACGGACCTCCGGCCGGCTGTTCCGTCAGGTGAACAGCCTGCCGGATCCATCCTGCCGCTAGTGACCGTGTGCCTCCGGAGTGCTGCACCGTCCCCATTGACTATAATGGGGGCGGAGGCACAGCGAGAGGCTGCCGGAATAAAACTACGACATGTCCAACATTTATTCCGGCAGCCTCTCACCGTGCCTTGCCGGAACACCGCTCCCGCCGCCATTATAGTCAATGGGGACGGAGCAGCAGTCCGGAGGCACACGGTCACTGGCGGCAGGACGGATCCGGCAGGCTGTTCACCCGACGGAACAGCCTGCCGGAGGTCCGTGCCGCTAGTGTGAAAGTAGCCTTAAGCACTAGGCCATACCTCTAACTCCGCTCAAAACAAAACTAAACACCTAATCCCACCCAGTCCCCTGAATGCCCCCACACAGTAATTATTCCCTCTTTATGCCACCACACAGTAGTTATGCCCAAATTGTGCTCCTTTACAGATTATGCCCAGTGTGAGGGATACCACACCTCGTGCCCGCTTGACGGCAACTACGTCGAGCTCACAAGAAACGGTATAGTCACTGGTTACCAAGACGTGATGTTACGCCCGCCCAGAGGAGCGGGTAAGGTCAGCTTAGCACAGTTTACACCGACAACTCCTGTCCACACGGGCACAGTGAGGCAACAAGCTGAGGGAGCCTGGTCACTGCCCCAGTGAAACAGCGCTTCCTCAGCCCGGGAAATCTGCCATCAGCTTCTCGTTTGATATAAGCCCGGTCCGCTAACGGGATTATATAGGGTGAGAAACCAACCCGCGGTAGCGTATTGTTAGGCCGAAACATGGACGCGGGGATTCGTGATCGAGATACCAGAACAGCACAAGATTAAATTATATATTTAATCGCCTTAAGGGCTCGCTACATAGTAACATAGTACATAAGGCCGAAAAAAGACATTTGTCCATCCAGTTCGGCCTGTTATCCTGCAAGTTGATCCAGAGGAAGGCAAAAAAAAAACTGTAAGGTAGAAGCCAATTTTCCCCACTTAAGGCTCCATTCACACGTCGGCAATCACACGTCACGGAATTGCGGACCCATTCATTCCTATGGGACAGCACGATGTGCTGCCCGGACACGGAATTGCGGATCCGCACTTCTGGGTCCGCACTTCGGTTCCGCAAAAAAATAGAACATGTCCTATTCTTGTCCACAATTGCGGACAAGAACAGGCATATTCTATTAGTGCCAGCAATGTGCGGTCCGCAAAATGCGGAACGCACATTGCCGCTTTCCGTGTTTTGCGGATCCGCGGCTCCGTGCATACGCAAAACACGTTGCGGACGTGTGAATGGAGCCTAAGGAGGGAAAAATTCCTTCCTGACTCCAATCAGGCAATAAGTCCCTGGATCAACGACCCCTCTCTAGTAGCTATAGCCTGTAATATTATTACACTCCAGAAATACATCCAGGCCCCTCTTGTGCTCCTTTATTGTGCTCACCATCACCACCTCCTCAGGCAGAGAGTTCCATAGTCTCACTGCTCTTACCGTAAAGAATCCTCTTCTATGTTTGTGTACAAACCTTCTTTCCTCCAGACGCAGAGGATGTCCCCTCGTCACAGTCACCGTCCTGGGGATAAATAGATGATGGGAGAGATCTCTGTACTGACCCCTGATATATTTATACATAGTAATTAGATCTCCCCTCAGTCGTCTTTTTTCTACAGTGAATACCGTATTTTTCACCCCATAAGACGCACTTTTTCTTCCCCCAAAATGGGGAGAAATGCCCCTGCGTCTTATAGGGGGAATGCTTGCAGTTTTACATTGCAAGCTGCGATGTAGGAGCGAGCGGGGACTCAGGGAGGGACTGGGAGGAGGATCTGGGGGCTGGCAATAGCGGCGGGGCGGTGCAGTCAGTGTAGTATAGCCCCGCCGCTCCGGTATACTAATATAAGATGTCATATTCAATTAATAGTTATTAAACATGCCCCCCTCACTCCTATTACTACCTTACATCCTAATCGCTTCTGTAGAATTCAGGCAGGCCGGGCGGGCGGCAGCGTAACTCTTGTCACGTGCCTGCGCCGCCTACTTTATGAATGAAGCAGGCGGCGCAGGCAAGTGACGTCAGTGAGAGACGCGCCGACCACCGGCCTGCCTGCCTGAATTCTACAGAAGCGATTAGGATGTAAGGTAGTAATAGGAGTGAGGGGGGCATGTTTAATAACTATTAATTGAATATGACATCTTATATTTGTATACTAGAGCAACGGCGGGGGGGGATCTGTGGATGGCACAGTTATGGGCTGGGGGGTCTGTGGATGGCACTGTTATGGGCTGGGGGGTCTGTGGATGGCACTGTTATGGGCTGGGGGGTCTGTGGATGGCACATATATAACAGTGCCATCCACAGATCCCCCCCTGTAACAGTGCCATCCACAGATCCCCCCCCCCCCTGTAACAGTGCCATCCACAGATCCCACCTGTAACAGTGCCATCCACAGATCCCCCCCTGTAACAGTGCCATCCACAGATCCCCCCCTGTAACAGTGCCAGCCACAGATCCCCCCTGTAACAGTGCCATCCACAGATCCCCCCCTGTAACAGTGCCATCCACAGATCCCCCCCTGTAACAGTGCCATCCACAGATCCCCCCCTGTAACAGGGCCAGCCACAGATCCCCCCTGTAACAGTGCCAGCCACAGATCCCCCCCTGTAACAGTGCCAGCCACAGATCCCCCCCTGTAACAGTGCCAGCCACAGATCCCCCCCTGTAACAGTGCCAGCCACAGATCCCCCCCTGTAACAGTGCCAGCCACAGATCCCCCCCTGTAACAGTGCCATCCACAGATCCCGCCCTGTAACAGGGCCAGCCACAGATCCCCCCTGTAACAGTGCCAGCCACAGATCCCCCCCTGTAACAGTGCCAGCCACAGATCCCCCCCTGTAACAGTGCAAGCCACAGATCCCCTGTAACAGTGCAAGCCACAGATCCCCCCCATAACAGTGTCCGTCATCCACAGTTCCCCCATAACAGTGTCCGTCATTCACAGATCCCCCCATAACAGTGTCCGTCATCCACAGATCCCCCCCATAACAGTGTCCGTCATCCACAGATCCTCCCATAACAGTGTCAGTCATCCACAGATCCCCAGTAATAGTGCCATCCACATATCACCATTAGTTCCAAACCCACCAAACACACAGCACACCTTTTGGTTAAAAAATATTTTTTTCTTATTTTCCTCCCCAAAAACCTTTTGTCTTATAGGGCGATAAATACGGTAACCCTAATGTTGATAATGTTTCAGGGTACTGTAGTTGCCCCATTCCAGTTATTACTTTAGTTGCCCTCCTCTGAACCCTCTCCAGCTCTGCTATGTCTGCCTTGTTCACAGGAGCCCAGAACTGTACACAGTACTCCATGTGTGGTCTGACTAGTGATTTGTAAAGTTGTAGGACTATGTTCTCATCACGGCATCTATGCCCCTTTTGATGCACCCCATTATCTTATTGGCCTTGGCAGCAGCTGCCTGACACTGGTTTTTGCAGCTTAGTTTGCTGTTTATTAGAATTCCTAGGTCCTTTTCCATGTCAGTGTTACCAAGTGTTTTACCATTTAGTGTGTACGGGTGACTTGCATTATTCCTTCCCATGTGCATAACCTTACATTTGTCAGTGTTAAACTTCATCTGCCACTTCTCTGCCCAAGACTCTAATCCAGGCATCCTCAAACTACGGCCCTCCAGCTGTTGTAAAACTACAACTCCCACAATGCCCTGCTATAGTCTGATACCTGTAGGCTGTTCGGGCATGTTGGGAGTTGTAGTTTTGAAGGGCAGCTGGAGGGGCGCAATCTATTCAGATCCATCTGTAGCAATATATTGTCTTCTTCAGTGTTAATGACTTTACACAGTTTAGTGTCATCTGCAAAAATTGATATTTTACTGTGCAAGCCTTCTGCAAGATCATTAATAAATATATTGAAGAGAATAGGGCCCAATACTGACCCCTGAGGTACCCCACTAGTGACAGTGACCCAATCTGAGTGTGTACCGTTAATAACCACCCTCTGTTTTCTATCACTGAGCCAGTTACTTACCCTCATACAGACGTTTTCTCCCAGTCCGAGCATTCTCATTTTATATACTAACCTTTTATGCAGTACAGTTTCAAATGATAATATGACATCCATTGATTCGCCGCTGTCAAGTCTAGAACTTACCTCCTCATAGAAACTGATTAAATTAGTTTGACATGACCGATCCCTCACGAAGCCATGCTGATATGATGTTATTTTCTTATTTTCATTGAGGTCCTCCAAGATAGCATCTCTCAGAAAGCCTTCAAACAGTTTACCCATGACAGATGGTAAACTTACCGGCCTATAATTTCCGGGGTCTGTTTTTGGACCCTTTTTAAATATTGGCACCACATTTGCCATGCGCCAATCCTGTGGGACACTCCCTGTCAGTATAGAGTCTGTAAATATCAGAAATAAGGGTCTGGCTATGACATTACTTAATTCTCTTAGGATACGGGGGTGTATGCCATCTGGCCGTGGCGATTTGTCTATTTTAATATTTTTAAGTTGCTATTGTCCTTCTTCCTGGGTCAGACAGGACACTTTTAATGGGGAATTTACTTTTACATTCGGCATGTCATCTGACAGTTTATTTTCCTCAGTGAATACATTGGAGAAAAAAAGATTTAACAGCTTTGCTTTCTCCTTGTCGCTCTCTGCAACTCCCCCCTCATTACTCTTTAAAGGGCCGACACCTTCAGATTTATACTTTTTACCATTTATATAATTGAAGAACATTTTAGGGTTAGTTTTGCTCTCCTTGGCAATTAATCTCTCGGTCTCTAGTTTGGCGGCTTTTATTTGTTTTTTAAATATTCAATTTTTTTCCTTATAGTTTTTCAGTGCTTCCTCGCTACCCTCCTGTTTTAGTGATTTAAATGCTTTATTTTTGTCATTTATTGCTTTCTTTACAGTTCTATTTATTCACATTGGTTTCTTCTTTTTCCTTAACCCTTTATTCCTATAAGGTATGTACCTCTCACAATTAGATTTTAGGATGCTATTAAAAATATCCCATTTTGTGGCGGTATCTTTATTTTTGAGGACTTTGTCCCAGTTAGTTAGGCCTATGGCCTCTCTTAGTTGGCTAAATTTAGCTTTTTTGAAGTTTGCTATTTTTGTTTCTCCCTGTAGAAATGCTTGTTTGAAGGATAATTGGAAGGTTGTTACTTTATGGTCACTATTTCCCAGGTGTCCCCCAACCTGCACATCTGTTGTTCTGTCAGGCCTATTGGTTAATACTAAGTCCAGTATGGCCGTCCCTCTAGTCGGGTCCTGAACCAGTTGGGAAAGGTAATTGTCTTTGGTTATTGCCAAGAACCTGTTTCCTTTATGAGATGTACAGCTTTTAGTTTCCCAGTCTATATCTGGGTAGTTGAAGTCCCCCATAATAACCACCTCATTATGATTTGCTGCCTCGTCTATCTTGTTTAGTAGTAGATTTTCTGTGGACTCTGGTATATTAGGTGGTTTATAATAAACTCCTATAAGTAATTTATTATTATTTTGGCCTCCATGTATTTCTACCCACAGTGACTCCACATGTTCATGTCCCTCACTTATATCTTCTCGGACTGTGGGCTTTAGACAGGACTTTACATAAAGGCAGACCCGTCCCCCTCTCCGGCTTTGACGATCCTTTCTAAACAGACTGTAACCCTGTACATTAACCGCCCTGTCATAGCTATCATCCAGCCATGTCTCAGTTATTCCCACTATGTCATAGTCCTCCTCACACATCACTAATTCCAGTTCCCCAGTTTTATTAGTCAGGCTTCTGGCATTAGTATACATACAATTAAGAGGTTTGTGGTCTGAGGTTAGAAAAACAGGTAATAGGGTACAAACAGGATTACACAGAGTACAAGTCAGTTACCGGGTAGATGAATGTTCCTCTGGGTTATGATTAGTCCTTTGCTGTAGTCACATGGAGGGCAGTGATGTCAGCTGGTTGCAGGTCCCTCTAAACACATGGCACGATGTGACCCTCCTTAAGAGAAAGACCTGCCCTCTTGCTGGCACAAGCCTTTTAAACTGTAGCTGGCACCTCCTCTTCCCACCTCTGGGAAGGGTCCCCCCCCTCCCTGCTGATCCTGGCAGCTCAATGACCCACAAAACCCTTTAGAGTTCATAGCTTCAGACCAGAAGGTCACAAGGAGATGGTTCTGGAACCAACAGACCCACCTGGGTTCCAGCTACAAGTAGAGTCCAAGCATGGTACCGTTATTTAGTTTCTGTGGGGAGATATGTATATCTCCCTTCCCTGGCCTCCCACCACCACACTAAGACCACATGCCTGTTCGTCGTGGCTACAGAGACACAAATATGTATATGGTTCATGTATGTAATGCACGGGCGATTCACAATTCCTTATGAACCCTGTCCTTATGGAAGCGTGTAACGTTGTAAACACTGGTGGACTGCTAGAGGTTCTCTGCCATCTGCTGGCTTTTAAGCAATCCGCTATCTGACAAGCAGAGGGTTTAAGTGAGAACTTATTTTGCATGTACACTGACAAAGGTGAATCAGATGAAAATCATGGCTACTATTAAATAATCCACATACTTACCTCGTTCCCCAGCAGCAGCAGGATGATAGATGCAGCTCCCGGCTGGCCCGCCCCCTGCCCAGACCTGCAGTGTGGAGCGCTGGCAGGGGGGAGATATGATGGAGCAGGGAGCCAATGGACCTCTCTCTGCTTCATCATTACAGGCAACTGTCTCTGCATCCTATGGAACCAGGGACAACTACCGGTGAACGGGACATACACCCGTACGGGGACTGCGGAACAGCCACTGAAATCTGGGACTGTCCCTCCGGATCTGGGACGGTTGGGAGGTATGGCTTAAAGCAGCATGGTCGCACAGAAGTGGTAGATTTTTCTGTGGCTTTGCCTTGAATTTTACCCTGTACAGTAGCTTAGGTAGGGTACTGGCTCCAGGGGCAGACTGGAAAAAACAACAACTCAAAAGTGGCCCCATCGTTGTAGGTGGGTCCAAATTGACAAAAGGTGGGGCAACACAAGTAAGATGGGGCCAATACATGTCGGCAGGGTCTGTAAAACCATAGTGCAGCACAGAATACCATCCCAAAGAATCAAATACCTTCCCAGTAGCTTTCCCTCTGTGGTGGCCATTAATAACCTCCATGTTCTGTCCTCCTCCAATTCTCTCTAATGTGGATATGGAGCGAGGGGTGGCTCAGGAGGTGAGATGTGAGTGACAACACCAAGCCAGCCCTACCTTCAGCATGCTTCCTGGACTTCCTCTAATAAGGACCCCTATAGTTACCTTAGTTCCATGTCCTTGGCCAGCGGCAGTAAGGGGGGCCCAAGGGCCCACTTGGAAAACTCCCTGTATGGTCTATAGCCAGTCTTCCCTTGACTGGCTATCCTTAAAGAGACCAGTTCTGTACGGAGACTTACTGGAAATGCTCAGTGGTATGAAGACTTATTGGCAATGCTAAGCCTTGTGCCCTGTACATCACAAAGAGTGGAATCCGCATTGGAAATCCACATCCATAGGGATCAGGAGCAGAAAGTGGTGGGAGACCTGGTAAGCATTGCAACAGAAGCAGCAGGGGATAGGTCAGATGAATATGATTTATTTTTTTGTTATTTTTTTTAAATGAATGATATCCCTTTTAATGTAGATGTGTCATCTCTGTTCCCCTGTGGACTAACATCAGGAAGTTTCTCGGTACTCTACACCAGTGCTCCCCAGCCAGAGGCTCAGCTTCCCAGTTACTGTAGTACAGAGATAAATACTAGCGTGGGGATGTCATAGTAACATATCAAAAGGTTTTGTCATTTTGGAATAACCTAATAAACCAGATTTTATGGAGATGCTGATGTCATTTGAAGCCTTTTGGAAGTATATCAAAACTTTTGATCGGTGGAGGTCTGAGTGCAGAGACCCCCACCGATCACTAGAACGAGGATAAAGAAGTGCTAACATATGCTATCAGTCTGTGAGCTCTATGTGAACATCTTCTGTCTCCTCGTTCAAGTGATCAGTGGGGTCTAGGCCCTCAGACCTCCACTGATAAAAATCTTTGATATACTCCAAAAGACTTCAAATGATGTCAGCATCTCCATAAAATCTGGATTATTAGGTGATTCCAAAATGACAAAACCTTTGTTGCTATGACATCTCAAAAGTTTTTCAAAATGTATGTAAACTTTAAAGAGATTGTCCAGGACTTTTTTTTTTAATAACCCCTCACACCCACCCAGAGGTAATTTTAAAGAGATCTATACTCACCTGCTCCACTCCAGCTCCTGGGCAGTCTTCAACGCACTTCCCGTTCCCCGCATGTCAACTTTCGAATGGGCAATGACTGGCATCAAACAACCAGAGAATGCCCAATGTATTCAAAAATATATATTTTATTACATCATTAATAGATCATGATTATACAAATATGAAAGATGACACAAAAAAAGTTTTGAAAAAATCAGCAACAGACCCGGATACCGTAGTCCCCCGGCCAGTGTCTCTGTAGCCCGCCAAAAAGATGGAACACATGTCAGTCGTATACATACTATGTAGTTTCACAGAGAAGTGGTATATGGTATTAACCACTAAAATAATATCTGATCATCACTCCACTAAATAGCCACTAGACGAGTATCTATATGTTGGATCCTCAATAATACACAAATAGCAGCAACAATAAGTGGATGTCTATCTAAAGTGCTTCAGTAAACAGGTCCCCATACATCAAGCCATCTGATATAGGCTAAAACTGAAGCTCGTCTGTGGATATCTGATGGAAGATTATGACATACCGTGTGACATGATGGAGGGCAGGAACAGCAGGCACAAGGATAGGCGCGTTTCGCCTCAGCTTCGTCAGGAGGTTAATGAAGTGTGGCCATAAACCCCTCTATATACCCCCATGTAGCCTCGAGACATAAACTCATTAAATATAGCAGCTGATGCTTATCTATCGAGTGCATCGCGGAGACGCCGCATTCATCAGGTGGAGGGGTGGAACACAAGCCATGCGTTCTAGCCCGCCTCCCAAGGAAACGTAGCGGCGTCACCACGTGACCCGGCGCACAGCGCATCATAGCACAGCCCTGCATCAGTCTGTTGAATGTAAGTTAGATCCGACTATAGCAGTTTCAAAACCTCATTATCGGACCATATGATTAACATTAAAATGAAGTCTACATGGGGTTATTGGCAATATGGGGCATCAATGGAGAGCTGACTATATCTGACCGCATACAAATATAAAGAAGGAAGGGGAATAAAAACCCATCATAATAATAGAAGGATTGGATGTATATACAAGCCCATGCACATAAGATTCAAAAGAATAAATAAATGGTTAATCATAACTACGGCACAAAGTATGTCATAATCTATCCAAAATCACCAATATTCAGGCACTCTAATCACAATATATATCTTAATTAGATTTCACATAGTGCTCTAATCACAAAGTGCATTATCAAAAAAAATATGTTATCGAAAAAGTACCATACATGATTATATGATCATAGATTACACAAGAGATTTTTTACCATATCATACATGATTATATAGACATAAATTACTAAAAATATTTTTTACAGTAGTACATGTGCAGCATAAAGACTATATGTATAGCTAAAATTCTGCATAATTAAAGTGTACAGTTCAATATTCTACATGATTGCAGAAATAATGATTATACCGTGAACATCTCATAACAATATACTCCCAATGCATATTAAAGATACCTAATTACATCTGAGAATATTAGTGCACATGTGAAGAATAATAGATACCCCACAGGATTCCAAAATGCATGGATATTGTGAAGGGTATATATTTTATACCAAAAACCTATAACAAATATGGGCAATTATTCATAATAATATCTCACTCGAATTGCCATAATCCATAATTGGTGGTGATATACCCGAGTGCGCATGGGCAACGACAAATTGACCCAGCGCAGTCAGGTATACCACCACCATATCTAAAGTGCTAAGTGCTTGAAAGTGACAAAAAACAATAACCATATATAATACCCCACAATAAAGTGGCACGAATAGTAATCCAGAGAAATGACTAATACAGTCGGACCTAAATATCATCACCTCAACACACATGCTAGGCCATATCACTAAGCCAGCAATACACAAGTGATCTTAAGTATATTCAGTGCAGGTCCTATATATAGACATCCATTCCGATGTATGGATGATGGTCTGTCTTCATATTCCCATTCTGTTTAGTTTCCATCACCATATTCGCAACATGTGAAAAGGTCATCCTTCTCCTCACAGCTCTCCAGTCACCATTAGATATGGACGCACAAAAACTAGATAAATAAAAAAAACTGTTAAAATCACTGAGAAATTCAGTAAATATACTAAACTAAATAAAGGATTTGAAACTCAAGGCCTCATTCAGTCCATGAGGAGTCACAGTATTGAGCAGAACCATCCACTTTGTTTCCTTTTGGAGGAGACAACGTTTTATGTTGCCCCCCCCCCCCTGATTCCCAGTCGTACACGATCTATCCCTTTAAATGAGATGCCTCTAGGATTGCAGTTATGAGCCTCCCTAAAATGTTTTGCCACTGGTTTTAATTTCCTGAGTTTGTCGCACTCGGTGATCTGGGCCGCCGCCTTGATATTACGGATGTGCTCCAAAACTCTCGTCTTAAGTGCCCTTGTGGTCATTCCAATGTAAATCAGGCCACAAGGGCATTCAGCATAGTAAACCACTGCCTCTATTTTACAGGAGATATGGTGCACAATTTTGTACTTCTTCTCCCTGTTTGTATTGGTGAATTTCTCTGATCTTGTCACGTATTTACATGCGGTGCAGTCCCCACAGGGAAAGAATCCCCACTGTGGGCCTTTGTCCCCAAACATTCCACCTTTATTCGGGGCTACATAGTGGCTCGTACGAAGGACCTGCTAATGCCTTTGGAGAATGTCCTGCAATTGTCTCCATTGGGCATTAAAATTGGTAATAAACCTGGGGAACCTATGCTCTTTTTCTTTCTTGCGGGGGGGGGGAATGATTTAAAAGGCTCTCCCTAGATGAATTCTTGGCCCTAATGTAGCCCTTTTTGATCACTTTTTTACTGTAACCCCTCTCCCGGAATCTCCTGGATAGGTCTTCTGCTTCCCGCTCAAAACTAACTTCACTGGAACATATCCGCCTAGCCCTACAGAATTGGCTGATGGGTATGGCGCGGGAGACCTGTGGATGATGCGAGGAAGAGGGGAACAGTAATGAATTGGTCGCCGTAGGCTTCCTATGTATGTCAAATCCTAAGAGGCCATTACTCTCCACAGTGATCGCAAGATCCAGGAAATCAACACGTTCCCCACTATAGATCCATGTAAGTTTGATGTTCTGGTCATTGGAGTTCAGGTCACGTAAGAACCCTTCCAGGTGCGACGTCGAGCCTTGCCAGTTAAACAGCACATCATCTATATATCTCGACCACGAGACCACGGCGTCACGACCCTCCAAATTCATGACAATCTCTCTTTCCCACAGCCCCAGGAACAAATTAGCGTATGAGGGCGCACAAGTCGCCCCCATCGCTGTTCCCCGGAGCTGTAGGAAATAGCGATCCTTAAAAGTAAACGCATTGTGTTTCAATGCGAATTCTAGTAGTGTCATGATTAGATCAATCAGATCGCTATCCAAATTAGTTGTGTTCAAAAAGAATTGCGCCGCCCGTAGTCCGTGGTCGTGACAGATAGATGTATACAGGGACTCGATGTTGCACGTGACCAGAACCATATCACTGTCCAGATGTATCCCACCAAGTCTCTTAAGGACATCGGTGGTGTCACGTACGAAAGAAGGCAAGGTCTCTACACATTTTTGTAGGTAGAAATACACAAAGCGACAGACAGTTTCGCACAGACTCCCAATCCCAGATACTATGGGTCTCCCTGGTGGTGTTTTCGGATCCTTATGTACTTTAGGAATTAAATAAAATTTGGGAAGTACCGGAAACTCCGTTATCAAGCCCTCCCACATTTTCATACAGATAATACCATGCTCATATGCATACCTAAGGATCCCATCCAACTTGCTTTTATATATATTGTATCATGGGATTGGAGTTGAGTTTCTGATAGCAGGACACATCTCCCAATTGCCGGAACGCCTCCTTTTCATACATTCGCACCGGCCAGATCACAACATTTCGCCCCTTGTCCGCAGGTTTTATAATAATATTTTTCATATTCTTCAGTTCTTTCAAAGCAAACCGTAACTCCTTGCTTAGATTATTATGTTATCTAACGTCACATAATTTTTCCAGATCTTGTTTGACTAATTTTACAAATATATCAACTGCTGGACAAGATGTCGTGGGGGGCCAATGTTGTGACCGGCGGTGCAAGTGTGTGGGAAACCTAGACACATCTGATTCTTGTTTGTCTAGTAGTGATTGGAGATCATTCAGAGTTTGTGCCTCTAGAGGGGAGAGATCAGAATGATCTCCACCTCTACTAAAATATTTTTTAAAACACAATTTTCTTGCGAAGAGTTCCAAGTCCTTCACCGACAGGAAAAAATCTAATTTTCCAGTCGGTGAAAAAGTCAGACCCCTCCGCAAGACACATAATTGAGATTGTGTGAGAACAATATCTGATAAATGTGTTACCTTTAATATTTCTTTGCTCGTTTCCCCAGGGAGTAATTCTGTCTTGTCTTTCGCTTTGTGGATAGGGTTCTTAGGCGGGAGGTCCAATTTTCCTCGCCGCCACCCTCGCCGGATGCCCGGCGCTCCTCTAAAAAATGCTCTCCCCATCCTTGGCTATTAGTGGAAGATGTAGATAAAGAGAGGGATGTATTCCGTGTACGACTTCTTGTCATGTGCCAACGATACACCTTGTTATTCTGGAAATCTACCAAATCTCTCTGAAATTTTTTCACCTTAAGACCTTGAATTTCTTTCTCCCATTTCACAAGGTCCTCCTCCAATTCACTATCAAATGACTCACAGGCCTCAACTGGTACATAGAAACATAGAATGTGTCGGCAGATAAGAACCATTTGGCCCATCTAGTCTGCCCAATATATATGAATCCTATGAATAGTCCCTGGCTCTATCTTATATGAAGGATAGCCTTATGCCTATCCCATGCATGCTTAAACTCCTTCACTGTATTTGCAGCTACCACTTCTGCAGGAAGGCTATTCCATGCATCCACTACCCTCTCAGTAAAGTAATACTTCCATATATTACTTTTAAACCTTTGCCCCTCTAATTTAAAACTGTGTCCTCTTGTGGTAGTTTTTCTTCTTTTAAATATGCTCTCCTCCTTTACCGAGTTGATTCCCTTTATGTATTTAAAAGTTTCTATCATATCCCCTCTGTCTCTTCTTTCTTCCAAGCTATACATAATAAGGTCTTTTAACCTTTCCTGGTAACTTTTATCCTGCAATCCATGTACTAGTTTAGTAGCTCTTCTCTGAACTCTCTCTAGAGTATCTATATCCTTCTGGAGATATGGCCTCCAGTACTGCGCACAATACTCCAAGTGAGGTCTCACCAGTGTTCTGTACAGCGGCATAAGCACTTCACTCTTTCTACTGCTTATACCTCTCCCTATACATCCAAGCATTCTGCTGGCATTTCGTGCTGCTTTATTACATTGTCTTCCCACCTTTAAGTCTTCTGAAATAATTACTCCTAAATCCCTTTCCTCAGATACTGAGGTCAGGACTGTGTCAAATATTCTATATTCTGCCCTTGGGTTTTTACGCCCCAGGTGCATTATCTTGCACTTATCCTCATTAAATTTCAGTTGCCAGAGTTCTGACCATTCTTCTAGTTTTCCTAAATCCTTTTCCATTTGGCGTTTCCCTCCAGGAACATCAACCCTGTTACATATCTTTGTGTCATCAGCAAAAAGACAAACCTTACCATCGAGGCCTTTTGCAATATCACTTATGAAGATATTAAACAAAATTGGTCCCAGTACAGATCCCTGTGGAATCCCACTGGTAACATGACCTTGTTTTGAATGTTCTCCATTGACTACAACCCTCTGTTGTCTGTCACTCAGCCACTGCCTAATCCACTCAACAATATGGGAGTCCATGCTCAATGACTGCAGTTTATTGATAAGTCTTCTATGTGGGACAGTGTCAAAAGCCTTACTAAAATCTAGATATGCGATGTCTACTGCACCTCCACCGTCTATTATTTTAGTCACCCAGTCAAAAAAATCTATAAGATTTGTTTGACATGATCTCCCTGAAGTAAACCCATGCTGTTTTTCATCTTGCAATCCATGGGATTTTAGATGTTCCACAATCCTATCCTTTAGTAGGGTACGGCCCGCTGAATCTGTTCCCGTATATTATCAATTTCTTTCTCTACTATTTCTAATGATTTTCTATCTGCCCCAATCAGGAGCTCAATTAAAGTGCGAGAGCACCTGGTTAGGGTGTCCTCCCACTTTCCAACAAATGACGGATCATCCACCTCAAATGCAGGAAATAACTGCAATCTTACGGGATAATTTCCTTCTGGAGGTACTGCTCAAGTGAGGCCTTGTTCCACCAGACCTTAATACGTTTTTTCAAGAGATCTTTTATCTTGAGTTTCAAATCCTTTATATTACTGGACTCAGCCCCAGCCACCGCTGAATCTCCAAAAATTGACCCAAGTTTGTTCTAGGTTTTTGGTATAAAATATATACCCTTCACGATATCCATGCATTTTGGAATCCTGTAGGGTATCTATTATTCTTCACATGTGCACTTATATTCTCAGATGTAATTCGGTATCTTTAATATGCATTGGGAGTATATTGTTATGAGATGTTCACGGTATAATCATTATTTCTGCAATCATGTAGAATATTGAACTGTACACTTTAATTATGCAGAATTTTAGCTATACATATAGTCTTTATGCTGCACATGTACTACTGTGAAAAATCTTTTTTGTCATTTATGTCTATATAATCATGTATGATATGGTAAAAAATCTCTTCTGTAATTTATGATCATATAATCATGTATGGTACTTTTTCGATAACATATTTTTTTTGATAATGCACTTTGTGATTAGAGCACTATGTGAAATATAATTAAGATATATATTGTGATTAGAGTGCCTGAATATTGGTGATTTTGGATAGATTATGACATACTTTGTGCCGTAGTTATGATTAACCATTTATTTATTCTTTTGAATCTTATGTGCATGGGCTTGTATATACATCCAATCCTTCTATTATTATGATGGGTTTTTATTCCCCTTCCTTCTTTATATTTGTATGCGGTCAGATATAGTCAGCTCTCCATTGATGCCCCATATTGCCAATAACCCCATGTAGACTTCATTTTAATGTTAATCATATGGTCCGATAATGAGGTTTTGACACTGCTATACAGGGAGTGCAGAATTATTAGGCAAGTTGTATTTTTGAGGATTAATTTTATTATTGAACAACAACCATGTTCTCAATGAACCCAAAAAACTCATTAATATCAAAGCTGAATATTTTTGGAAGTAGTTTTTAGTTTGTTTTTAGTTTTAGCTATTTTAGGGGGATATCTGTGTGTGCAGGTGACTATTACTGTACATAATTATTAGGCAACTTAACAAAAAACAAATATATACCCATTTCAATTATTTATTTTTACCAGTGAAACCAATATAACATCTCAACATTCACAAATATACATTTCTGACATTCAATAACAAAACAAAAACAAATCAGTGACCAATATAGCCACCTTTCTTTGCAAGGACACTCAAAAGCCTGCCATCCATGGATTCTGTCAGTGTTTTGATCTGTTCACCATCAACATTGCGTGCAGCAGCAACCACAGCCTCCCAGACACTGTTCAGAGAGGTGTACTGTTTTCCCTCCTTGTAAATCTCACATTTGATGATGGACCACAGGTTCTCAATGGGGTTCAGATCAGGTGAACAAGGAGGCCATGTCATTAGATTTTCTTCTTTTATACCCTTTCTTGCCAGCCACGTTGTGGAGTACTTGGACGCGTGTGATGGAGCATTGTCCTGCATGAAAATCATGTTTTTCTTACCTTGCAGACTTCTTCCTGTACCACTGCTTGAAGAAGGTGTCTTCCAGAAACTGGCAGTAGGACTGGGAGTTGAGCTTGACTCCATCCTCAACCCAAAAAGGCCCCACAAGCTCATCTTTGATGATACCAGCCCAAACCAGTACTCCACCTCCACCTTGCTGTCGTCTGAGTCGGACTGGAGCTCTCTGCCCTTTACCAATCCAGCCATCTGGCCCATCAAGACTCACTCTCATTTCATCAGTCCATAAAACCTTAGAAAAATCAGTCTTGAGATATTTCTTGGCCCAGTCTTGTCGTTTCAGCTTGTGTGTCTTGTTCAGTGGTGGTCGTCTTTCAGCCTTTCTTACCTTGGCCATGTCTCTGAGTATTGCACACCTTGTGCTTTTGGGCACTCCAGTGATGTTGCAGCTCTGAAATATGGCCAAACTGGTGGCAAGTGGCATCTTGGCAGCTGCACGCTTGACTTTTCTCAGTTCATAGGGCACTTATTTTGCGCCTTAGGTTTTTCCACACGCTTCTTGCGACCCTGTTGACTATTTTGAATGAAACGCTTGATTGTTCGATGATCACGCTTCAGAAGCTTTGCAATTTTAAGAGTGCTGCATCCCTCTGCAAGATATCTCACTATTTTTGACTTTTCTGAGCCTGTCAAGTCCTTCTTTTGACCCATTTTGCCAAAGGAAAGGAAGTTGCCTAATAATTATGCACACCTGATATAGGGTGTTGATGTCATTAGACCACACCCCTTCTCATTACAGAGATGCACATCACCTAATATGCTTAATTGGTAGTAGGCTTTCGAGCCTATACAGCTTGGAGTAAGACAACATGCATAAAGAGGATGATGTGGTCAAAATACTCATTTGCCTAATAATTCTGCACGTAGTGTAGTTGGATCTAACTTACATTCAACAGACTGATGCAGCGCTGTGCTATGATGCGCTGTGCGCCGGGTCACGCTGGTGACGCCGCTACGTTTCCTTGGGAGGCGGGCTGGAACGCATGGCTTGCGTTCCACCCCTCCTCCTGATGAATGCGGCGTCTCCGCAATGCACTCGGAGTGCATCATTAAGCAGGAGCGCTCGATAGATAAGCATCAGCTGCTATATTTAATGAGTTTATGTCTCGAGGCTACATGGGGGGTATATAGAGGGGTTTATGGCCACACTTCATTAACCTCCTGACGAAGCTGAGGCGAAACGCGCGTCGGGGTGTTTTCAGCCTGTCCTTGTGCCTGCTGTTCCTGCCCTCCATCATGTCACACGGTATGTCATAATCTTCCATCAGATATCCACAGGCGAGCTTCAGTTTTAGCCTATATCAGATGGCTTGATGTATGGGGACCTGTTTACTGAAGCACTTTAGATAGACATCCACTTATTGTTGCTGCTATTTGTGTATTATTGAGGATCCAACATATAGATACTCGTCTAGTGGCTATGTAGTGGAGTGATGATCAGATATTATTTTAGTGGTTAATACCATATACCACTTCTCTGTGAAACACTTCACTACATAGTATATATACGACTGACATGTGTTCCATCTTTTTGGCGGGCTACAGAGACACTAGTCGGGGGACTACGGTATCCGGGTCCATTGCTGATTTTTTTCAAAACTTTTTTTGTGTCATCTTTCATATTTGTATAATCATGATCTATTAATGATGTAATAAAATATATAATTTTTAATACATTGGGCATTCTCTGGTTGTTTGTATAACAACATTTTTAGGTTTATACGGTTGTTTTCCGTCTGCCCTACCTTATAGTTTTATAGTGAGGCTTTTCTTTTTTTGGTTCAATGACTGGCATCAGCAGTCACGTATCCCCAAGCAGCACATCGCTGCTGGGTACTTTCTGGATTGTAAATAGCGGGAGAATGGGATTCCATGAGTCTGATAAGTGACCGTCATTGTACACTTTCAAAATGTCAGAAGTGTCATAGGCCCTTGGACCATAAAAGGTTGATCAAGCCTAGTGTAGAAGTTTTGCCCGGAGGAGGTAGATGTTTTATCCATGTGCTCCACCTGAAAATAACAGTTTTCTCTTTTTACTGTTTGTAAAAAGTTAGTTTCTGAATAAAAGGATGACTTCATTCATGACATGGTAACGTATTCATAAAATATACGACGTGCGATGAGCCTAAATATCTGATGTCCAGATCTGTGGAATAATTTACCATCTATCCAACCTTTCTTGTCAGGCACTTGGCAGATGGTCTGTTATACAATAGAACAATTAATAAAAGATGACATCCATCAAGAGGACAGTGGACAGAAGGACTACTCCGTGAAAGGACTAGTGACATCTGCTTGTGTGTACGGCTTGTTATGTCTATTGCATCTTGTTTTGTATCGGTGAATATTGTGCCCTCGGTCTATGTCTCTTATTTATTGTATTATTTCTACTGTTAAGCGGCTTTGTGCTTATGAATTCCATTGTTTGGCTCCATTACAGGAATAACGGAAATGCCGGATCATAACGGAAATGAACAGAGTGTGACGTGCTGTCTAAATGCACATCACTGCTATCGGCCAATCAATGGCCTCAGCGGTGGCAGCAGTCACGTCCTATGCCTGCACATGTCACCACTGAGGCAGGTCGGCCGCGGTTATGTGCGTGTAGACAGCACATCACATTTCTGGACCCATGGGGGCTGGAAGCGGAGGAGAACGGAAATCACAAGTGGAACTGAAACTGAAGGGACAGGTGAGTTTTTATTTTATTTTATTTTTTACCCTTGTGACCTGAATACTTTCCATTCTATGTTGTTTTTGGTTTTCGTTTTTTATTTTGTGGAAAAAAAAGCACATCCAAAATCGGCACTCAGGGGGCACCAAGTGAGCATCACTACTGTCTGGTGGCACCAAAGGGATATTCTACTGTGTGGCAGCAGTAAGGGGGATACCTTATTTACTGTATGAATGCACAAAGGGCACTTGGCAGGATTGGGCATGTATAGATAATTATTGGGCAGAATTAGGAGCATGGCTTTTAGTATTAAAAAAATTCTATTGTCTGTTAGGGTACATTCACACAACAGTGAAAAAAACATCTATTAAAAGTGGATAAACTCAGTTTTTTATGGCCATTTTGCATCAGTGTGTGCATCCATTTTCTGGCCGTTTATCCATTTCTAATGGCCATTAACAGCTGTTAAAAATAGATGAATTTCATAGGCTTTTTTTTATTTATTTTTTTAAATCCTCTCCCCTGCAGTCCCCTGAGTATACATGATGCCCCCATAGTGGCCCCTGGACATCCAATGCCCTGATAATGCACCCAGTATAAAGAATGGCCCCCTTAGTGTCCTCCAGTATAAGTAATGGCCCACTTTGTACCTCCAGTATAAGTAATGACCCTCTAGTGCCCTCAATATATCTAATTAACCCCCGTTGTGCCCATAGTAATTATAGTGCCAAACCTCCGGCCACCCTTCCAACCCCTGGTAGTGCAAACAATAAAAAAAAAACCTCATCCACTTGCACGCAAGGGAACACTTGCTCTGCATTGCTGCATTGGAGGCAACAGAACCTGCCATGACATCACAACCCCTGAAAAGCCCTTTTTTTACACAGTGTACCTATTTTTATGGGCTTTTGACGGGTGCACTCCTGTCTAAACCACTATTTGAGACGGCTCTATTGATTTAGGTCCTTCCAACATCGGACTGAGGTCCCTTGGGCCCACCAAAGGAAATTATTCTGAGGGCCCACCCTCTGTGTATGCAGGACTTTAAAGGGTTTCTGTCACCTGAAAAATGGGTATTAAGCAATTGGTTCGAAAAGATTGACCAAGTTTTTCTGATGGAGGAACTTGCTAGCTGGGCAACCAGAACACACTTGAAGTTCCGAAGCCTGTGGAGTCCTTGGAAAGTGTTCCGCGACTCAATGACCTTGTAGGAGATTTCTACATTAGACTCATTATTTATTCCACTTAAGGTGGAGATATGATATTGAATTCATGCTCATCAAGTTTGATAGATTATGATGTCTAATATTTATTGCATGCTGAGGGTATACCTTGTAGCTCGTCATCTAGTTTGTAGCTGGTCATTTGTCACTGATAGATTGTATCCATGAGTGAGTGAGTAACATTCCTAGGACATTAAACACCCACCTACTTGGAGTGTGCCAAAAGTTTTCCATAACCTTACTACATTATTATGTAATAATAATAATATAAGCTGAGTTGTTTATCTTTGTACGTAAACTTTGATAACATATGTTATTGAAATTATATGTATTCTGTACATTGTTCCCCCCCCCCCCTATTTCTTATCCTTCCCTTCCTTTACCTTCCAACCCCTCCCCCTTGCCTCTCCTCCTTCCATCACCCCTCCTTATCTGATCTTGTTAATGCAACTTGATATTTGCCTGATGTTAATGTGATGCCATCAGATTGTCACTCGCATCTTGTCTGATTTTCATGATTTCTTAAATAAAAAGAGATTTGTTAAAAAAAATAAAAATGGGTATTAAGCTGGCTGACATTAGAGATGTGCTAATGTCAGCTGAACATAACTATATTAGTGTCATCTCACTGCCTAAAGCCTTTATTGAGAAAAAAAACTTTTATAATATGCTAATTAGCCTCTAGGAGCAGGGGGGGCATTGCACGGGCTCCTATAGGCTCCGTTTGCCAACCTATTTTCACGCCCTTCTTCTCTTGATTGACAGGGCCAGGGCAGCGCTGCTCTCCTCCCTCCGGCCATGTCTGCATTGTAAATCTCGCGCCGTTCAGTATTCAGCGCAGGCGCAGTGAGGAAGCCAGCAGCCGCCGAGCATCCTTCACATCGCTAATGTCAGCCAGCTTTATACCAATTTTTCAGGTGACAGAAACCCTTTAAGAATCCTGTTTTATTAGGGGTCCTAGGATATGCCATCAAAGTCAAAGAAGGTGCAAGTCCCACCTCTGGGCCCCCCTCCTATCTCTAGAACAGGGCCCCCAAAGTGAAGCACTCTCTGTAATTTTCGGAAATGTCATATAAATTTATAGTGTGGCCACAGGTCCATTCAACTCTATAGGACTATTTTCGCAACTCTCATATCAGTGAATGGAGGATGGCTGTGGTTGCGTGGTGCGCTGTCATTCGCTTCAGGGAGCCTGTTCTGGAAATAGGTGCAGGTTCCAGAGATAAATCCCTGACCTATTCGACTTTGATTACATATCCTAGCGATATACAGTACTATCAAAGTCTGAGATGAGACAACCTCTTTACTGTTATATAATACTATGGATTTATAACAATGCCCTCCTTCTCTTCCAGCTGAAATGTGATCTGCTTACTTATCTTTGGCAAGCGTCCTCACCTTGAGGATTCTTTGTTCAGCACACATAAATATATATGTTGCCTTAGGCAAATTCTTTTTGCAATGTAAGAATATCCATCTCTAAGGCTACTTTCCCACTAGCGTTAACATTTTCCGGTATTGAGATCCGTCATAGGTTCTCAATACTGGAAAAAAAACGCTTCCGGTTTGTCCCCATTCATTGTCAAGCCGTCATTAGTGCCACCTTGTGGAAGTGGCTCCCTATGACTCATAATCGTTAATTTCTAATGATAATTTGTTTTCCCTTAGTCCTAACAGCAGCACAGATGGGGTTAACTGCCCCTGTGGACTGGTAGGACCGGCGGAATTTTAATGAGCCCAAGAACCAATAAACGATCTTCAGCTCCCTGAAAGGGAGGAGATCACCCCCCAGCCCACCGTGTTTTTAACAAGCATAATGTATCTAGGGTGGGATATTTGTGTGCTGCTGTTAGGACTAAGGGAAAACAAATTATTGTTAGAAATTAACGATTCCCTTACGTCCTACCAGCAGCACAGATGGGGAGATAGCAAGAAGAATCCCCTAGGGAGGGTCCTCATGCCTGGCAGAACTAAGAACAGTCTGCCCAAAAGCCGAAAACTCTGCCATCCTAGCATCTATCCTATAATGGGAGATGAAGGTTGACTCAGAGCTCCAGGAGGCCGCCTTGCAGATCAACTCTAAGGGGAGAAGGCTTCTTTCCGCAACCGAGGTGGGGACCGCCCTAGTAGAATGGGCTCTCACAAACTCGGGAGGATCTAAGGATTGGGAGACAAAGGCTTCCCTAATGGCCTCCTTGATCCAGCGACTAATGGTGGCTTTAGACGCTTTACGGCCTTTAGACTTACCGGCAAACAGGATAAGGAGATTCTCATCTATCCTGAACTCTCTGGATCTATCCACATAGATCTGGAGGCATCTTGAAATATCCAGCGGGTCTCTAGCTGGAGTATCCGAGGAGGAGGTTGTAAACAAAACTGGTAAAGAGATTACCTGGTTGATGTTTTGAAAGGTAGGCACCTTAGGTCTGAAGTATGGTAAAAACTTCAGGAGCACTCTATCCTGTAGGAAGATGATGTATGGATGAATTGCAGAGAAAGCCTGCAATTCAGAGATTCTTTTGGCTGAAGCTATAGCCAGAAGAAAGACCATCTTTAAAGTTAAAAATTTGAAATCTACCTCCTCCAAAGGCTCGAAGGGGGGAGATGCTAGCCCCCTGAGCACTACTGAAAGATCCCACTGGGGAATAGGTTTCAGTATAGTAGGCTTTAGTCTCTCAGCTCCCTTCAGGAAGCGTTTGATGAGTGGGTCCCGAGAATGTGGCCTGTTGAGACA
The DNA here is from genome assembly GCF_014858855.1 of Bufo gargarizans. Lineage (NCBI taxonomy): Eukaryota > Metazoa > Chordata > Amphibia > Anura > Bufonidae > Bufo > Bufo gargarizans. The sequence continues at coordinate 342,983,359 of NC_058082.1, forward strand.
GGCCGAGATGGCACAAATCTGTACCTTCAAGGTAGCTGGAGATAGGCCTCTGTCTAATCCATCTTGAAGGAATTGTAGTATCGCAGGAAGGGGCGGATCTGCGGACGCCACCTGTTTGGAATCACACCATGCCACGAAGATTCTCATGATCCTGGAGTAGGCCTTCTTTGTAGACTCTGCTCGGGAATGCGACAAAGTTCTCAGGACCGACTCGGAAAGCCCTTCTATGTTGGGAAGGGACTGATCAACCTCCAGGCTGTCAGGTTGAACCTGTGCAGATCTGGGCAGAGGTGAGTGTCCCACGACACCAGGGTCTGCTCCTGGGGGAGTCTCCAATATTGTCCCCGACTCATCTGAATGAGCTGGGTAAACCAGGATCTCCTGGGCCAGAACGGTATGATGGCTATTACCGAGGCCTGATCCTGACGGATTTTCATCAATACCCTCGGTATCATGGAAAACGGAGGGAAGATGTAAGCCAGCCTGAACCTCCACGGTATCGACAGAGCATCTATCGCCAGGGGGTTGTCTTCCCTGTACAGGGAACAGAACCTCAGCACCTTGGCGTTGAACCTGGTTGCCATGAGATCCACCTCTGGCATACCCCAACTGTGAACTAGCTGCCTGAAGATCTCCGGATGCAGAGACCACTCCATGGTCGGTAAACCTCGACTTAAGCGGTCCGCTATCATATTGAGGGAGCCTCGAATATGAACGGCAGATAAATGGGAAAGGTTCAACTCTGCCCACCGAAGGATCACCCCGATCTCTGATAGAAGGGGCAATGACCTTGTGCCTCCCTGTTTGTTTATATAGAGAACCGCAGTCATATTGTCTGACTGGACTTTCACCGCTTTGCCCCGAATCTGAGGGGCGAAGTGAAGGAGGGCTAGCCGGATAGCTTGCATCTCGCGAAGATTGGAAGAAAGACGCCGCTCCAGGGGGGACCAGGATCCTTGTACTGGGGATCCGTCCAGGTGAGCGCCCCAGCCTACAAGGGACGCGTCTGTAGTCAATATGACCCAAGCTGGTTGGGTCATAGACTTCCCTGCTGGCAGCCGAAACTACCATCTGAGGGAATTCCGGGTTTGACCGGACAGGGAGCACAGGGAATCTAGCCCCGCAGGGCTGCCATTCCATAGGTGTAAAACCTCCGACTGAATAGGACGGAGGTGCCATAGCGCCCAAGGGACTGCGTCCGCAGCTGCTGACATGAGCCCCAGCATCTTCATGAGAGTCCGGATAGAGACTCGACGAGGGACATAAAGGACTTTTGCCAAGTCCTGGATCCGTGCTCTCCTTTCTGGAGTCAACCGGAGGGACATCACCACAGAGTCGACCACGAATCCTAAATAATGGATTGAAGTCGATGGGCTCACATTCGACTTCTGCCAGTTGACAATCCAACCTAGGCGGAGGAGAAAGGAGATTGCGATCTGAAGATGGTGGGTAAGGATCGGAACTGAAGAGGCTATGAAAAGCCAATCGTCCAGATAAGGAATAATAGTCAGTCCTTGCATTCTCAAAGCTGCCACCACCGACACCACCACCTTGGTGAAGATAAGGGGGGCAGAAGAGATTCCGAAGGGAAGCGCGGTGAACTGAAAGTGCCTGCGAACCCCTGAAATCTGGACCGCGATCCTGAGGAGTTTCTGGGACGCGGAATGGATCGGGATGTGAAGGTACGCATCCTTGAGGTCCAGAGTAGCCATGACGTCCCCAGAGTTGAGGATATGGCTGACTGACCTTATGGTTTCCATGCGAAACCTTGTTTTTCTTATAAATCGATTGAGAAATCTCAAATCGATGATCATCCGGAGATCTCCCGTCTTTTTGGGAACCAGGAACACTGGTGAATAAATCCCTAGGCCCCTCTCCCCTGCCGGCACCTCCTCTAGGGCTCCCTTGGAGACATAGTCCTGAATGTAAAACTCTAGGACCACTTGTTTGGCAGACCCGAAGTTTCTTGTGGCGATGAATCTCTCTGGGGGGAGAGAGAAGAGATCTACCCGATACCCAACGGAAACTATGTCCTGGACCCAGGGGTCTGCAATCAACCGGCTCCAAGAATCTTTGAAATGGGTAAGACGGCCCCCCACGGGAATCTGGGGGAGGGGTACGGGAAAATCTAGAGGAGACACTGCAGGGGCAGCAGGGCTTATCCAAGAGCCTCGAGGAGGCCCATAGTCAGGAGGGTTTTGCCTCCCTGGTGGGTTTACGGGAGCGTCTCGAATATTTACGAGACGGCCCCCCCAATCTCTGCGCCTAGACTGCTGCCCTGGATGACCTTCGCGTTTCTTCTCCTGTCTGGGGCGTCCCCGAAAGGGCTGCTGGGGGAGGCTCTTCCCCTTTTTATCGGAGAGCCCCTCCATTATCTTGTCCAATTCGGACCCGAACAGCCTATCCAGTTCGAAGGGGAGCCCACAAAGGTTGAACTTGGACGCGTTGTCAGCGATCCATGGTTTCAGCCAAAGTGGCCTGCGGGCAGCTGAAACTAGGGCCATAGTTTTGGCGGCCAGCTTCAACTGCATCTGGGTGGAATCGACCAGAAAGTCCATAGCCAGATTGGCTGACTTGAAGGCTGCCAGGATGTCATCTCTTGATACGCTCTGATCCACGTCCGTCTGGATTTGGTTGAGCCTGGAGCGTAAATAGGCGGCTACCTCCGTGGCCGCTATTGAAGTTGATGCGGAGGCAGCAGCCGCCGCATAACTCCTTCTAAGGGTGCACTCTGCCCTCCGGTCTAGAGGGTCCTGCAGACTAGACCCATTGTCTGCAGGAACTAGAGTGCGCCGGGACAACTTGGCTATAGCCATGTCCACCTTGGGAACGGAACCCCATGATTCCACCAAGGGTTTAGCCATCGGGTACATGAGTTTGAATTTTCTGGTGAGTACTGGACCTTTCTCAGGCTTTCTCCACTCTGTGCGCATCACAGAGAGGAGGGTCTCATCCGCTCTAAAGACACGCTGTGTCCGTCCGGCGGGATCGGAAGACTCCCCCATGTCAACATCCTGGTCCCCCGACCTGATGGACTTGAGTAACTTCTGCGTCTTTTCTGGAGGGAAAAAGCAAGAAGTAAATTCTTCTTCCTCGGAAGAAGACCCCACAGAACAGGGGGTAGGTCTATCGACCGGTGCGACCACCTCCATGGGAGTCTGAGAGGGACCTGGTAGCCTCTCATTAAGCAGCCGTACCACTCCCTTAATGGAATCATCCACGTATGTCTTTGTCCACTGGAACATTTCCTGCATCGTGGGTTCCGTGGATGCCGTGCGACAATTCTCACATCTGGAGTAAGGACAGCCGTCGTCTAAGGGTGTGTTACAGTCGTAACACGCCAAATGCTTCCTCTTGGCCCCAGCCTTCCGCTGATCCGGATCCTTAGGGGAAGCCATAGTCTGTAATTGGAAAGAAAAAAACTGGTCATAACACCTACAATACCTGGAGGTGGAGAAACAAGACCTTAAGGGGGCCCACCAGCACTAGAAGAAATTTAGAGCTGTGAAAAGAGGAACAACAAACCCCAAGCCAAGCAATATAAGAATATCTCAAGGCACAGGGAACTCTGGAGCTAACTTGTGAAAGCGACGCAACCAGAGCACTGACTGATAGGCTCTTGGGTGCTTTAAAGGAGGAAGCCCCGCCCCCTGGGCGGTTCCTTGATCGTAATTAGCCCAGAAAAATAACAGAGCCTATAATGGCTCAGCTTGTTCTAAATGTCTCCCTAGATTAATCCTGGATCCCAGGATGTCTTTTATAAGGAGACAGTTAATAGAAATGGTGAGTTTTACAACCTCACCGCATCACTCCGGAAAACCGGAAGTGACGTAGCGCACCTAGTGCGCGTCACTTCCGGAAGATGGCGGCGCCCATAGCGCCGCACACATGTGGTTGGAGAGACGGGACACCGCATACTGAGATGAAAGAAGAGGGGAGGGGACACTCCCTTCCCCGACGGTACCCCAGCGACAAAAATCGCCGCAATCAGGCCTAAAATAAAGGCACTGAGAGCAGGAAAAAAGCGATGCTTTAGCTTAAGGAAAAAAAGAGCCCCTAAGCACTCTTCAGCTCCCTGAGGGGGAGCGACACGCCAGTCCACCTGTCCAGAGGACAGAAAAAAACACGGTGGGCTGGGGGGTGATCTCCTCCCTTTCAGGGAGCTGAAGATCGTTTATTGGTTCTTGGGCTCATTAAAATTCCGCCGGTCCTACCAGTCCACAGGGGCAGTTAACCCCATCTGTGCTGCTGGTAGGACGTAAGGGAATCTGACTTTTTAACAAGCCTAGTGGCATGACAAGGGAAAACACCCAAGCCAAATAGCCGTCCATTTCAATCAACTTTCAGAAAAAAAAAATACATAATTTTTTTACATAGTCTTCCTAGTCACTGCTGTGCAGGTTTAAATATGTTACGTCAGTCCATTTGGGACTGCAGTGTGAGAAACAATGGCTGCACCAGTTGTGATTTGCACAAAAGAAGAACAGCGTGTCTTTTGTGGTCTAAAGGTATGTCTGGTGCCAATTTTTATAAAAGACTTTGTGCACAGTATAGTGTTTTGTAGCGAGAAAGTGTGTATGAATGGATAGATAGGATCAAGGAAGGTTGCACAAGTGTCAACCATGAAGAAACCAGACACCCATCCACGACCGATGACAAAATTGAATGGGCACTTGAACCGATTCTGTTGGATAGACAAGTGAAAGTGGATTATGTGGCCCTACAAGGATGAAAATGTACAGCTGATGAAGACAGCTCCCAGCTCAGTCTATAAGATTTTTTTAATGAGGAAATACGAAATCTGTACAAAAGTGTATTGAAAAAGAAGGGAGATTATGTCGAAAAATTGTGTATTTTTATTTTCTAAAAGTTGATTCAATTAAATTCTACAGCCAGAGTGTGGATTATTTTAGGTCAAATTTATTCAGAAATCTAGAAAATTCCTAAGAGTTCAAAAACATTTAAGCACCACTGTAAATGTGACTTCATAGCAAATGAACAGCAATCATGATCTTGTTGCAGGGGTGTTCGCTCATTGGGAGCATGTTGCGTCCGGTAAATGACCCCTCAAATGCCACGGTCGTAATTGACCATGGCATGGGGTCTTTGATAACAGACACTAATGGCAGGTTCTGCTGTGTAAAACACCAGGCACCTGATGGCGACGGCACTCCTGAGAGGGTGCTATTTTAAGGGTTGGCCCATCTCGAACTTTGGTGGCATATCCACCTCTGGTACCTGCACCTATCTCTAGAACAGAGCTCCCAAAACAAAGGAGAGTGCATCATGCATATGTGGTATGCTCTCCATTAACGTCTTTAGGAGTTCCCAAAAGAGCCGACTGCACTTGCTCGCCTATTTCCGGAACTGTCATGTCCTGCTCGGACGGTGTGCGGAGGTCTGTCAGATTGGCAGCACGTGTCTAACCTTTTTGTTTGTTTTGGAATCATGCTGGATCCGCCTTTCTTCAGGTGCTCTGGGTGGGGTCATTGGCTTAAATTGCCTTCTATCCCAGAGGGCCGTGCGGGTTATAGTATTCATTCTGGTCACGGATTCAGGAAGGAAGGATTGTCTGTTCCAGCTCAGATAAGTTTCATCTCTGTTTGTGTTGTTTGCGGTCTAGGCTATTTGTGTGTCTTCTGCCCCTTCTCCCCTTTCACCATCTCGGGGATTCTAGGGTGTTTGCAGTCCAGGCATGAGGACACTTCTTACCTACCATCAAGGTCTGAAAGTGGGCTTAGCAGCATAGGGAGAGAAGTCAGGGATGTGCTAGGAGGTGACCTGTCCCCAGCATCTAGCCTAGACACTTGTGTATTTGGTTGTTTGTGTATCTGAGTTCCTGTCCGCCGTGACATTATAATCCGCCATACTGTGACTGCCATTACTCAGCGGTTTTGTGATGGCATCAATTGATGCACTGGTTGACCGCATGCAGGGATTATCCCTAGAGGTTGCGGATCTGCGTAGTTCGGTCACACAGTGTCAGAGTGTTCTGGCATCAGGTGCAGGTCAAATTGGTGGGGAGCCTAAAGTCGCTCTTCCTGAGAAATTTACAGGGGGTGCGGATGATTTTATTTGCTTTAAAGAGTCATGCAACCTGTATTTTCAACTGTGTCCTATTTTCGTCAGGTGATGAAAGTCAGAGGGTTGGTATCATCATGTCTCTGCTTAAAGGGGACGCGCAATCCTGGGCTTTTTCTCTGCCGCCCGGTTCTCTGGCCCTCCGGTCGGTGGAGGAATTTTTCAAAGCCCTGGGATTGATTTACGATGACCCAGATCGGGTCTCGATGGCAGAATCCAAATTGTGTAACTTATTACAGGGTGAACATACTGCAGAGGTTTACTGTGTGGAGTTTAGGAGATGGGCTACTGAGTCAGGTTGGAACGACCCTGCGTTACGTAGTCAGTTTTGTCAGGGGTTATCTGAGAGGTTGAAAGATGCCCTGGCTTTTCATGAGTACCCGGATACTGTAGAGAATGCCATGTCTTTGGCTATACGGTTGGATAGACGTATCAGAGAGAGGTGTAAGGATCCCTCCGCGCAAGGGATCCCTTCTGCGTGTGGTCTCGTCTCACCTGCTGCCCAGGGTGATATTACTTATAACTCTGGGGTAGGGGAGGAATCCATGCAGTTGGGTCAGATATCTTTTCGTTCTGATAGGAAAAACTTTAGGAGATTACATAAACTATGTTACTACTGTGGAAAAAGTGATCATTTTGTTTTTGCTTGTCCTTTTGTTAAACCGCATGATGATATGAAAGAAAAAAAAAAACGTCTTGACTCTTGGTAGCGTGAATGGAGTAGTGGAACAAGCAGGTATGCAAGCTCCCTGTAATTCACCTTCCAGCTATGGTGGCGCTAGACTCAAGAAGATTTTCTGTGGAGGTATTCATTGACTGTGGTGCTGGGTTAAACCTTATTGACTTTCTCTTTCTTCAAAATCCGGGTCTAAGTACGTGCACTTTAGAAAGGGAGATTCCGGTGTTTGCAATAGATTCTTCACCTCTTTCTCAAAGGAGTCTCACTCATATTGCACATGGTATTCAGTTGAGGGTGGGTGATCCACATGTAGAGTTTATATCTTGTTTTGTCATGAGGGATTTGCCTGCTCCTATAGTCCTAGGTTTACCGTGGTTGACAAAACATAATCCAATTATTGATTGGCAAGCAAGACAAATTATTGGTTGGGGAGAATTTTGTTCGGAGAATTGTCTTGGCACATCTATCTCTGGGGTGTCCACTGCGGTTCTACCTCAATATCTCTCAGACTTTGCGGATGTCTTTTCGGAGGGTGGGACCCAGGAATTGCCCCCTCATCGTGACTATGATTGTCCAGTTAATCTCATCCCAGGAGCTAAGTTGCCAAAATCTCGCCTTTACAATCTTTCCCAACCTGAAAGAGAGGTCATGCGAAAGTATATCGCCGAGAGTTTGGCAAAAGGTCATATTAGGCCATCTAAGTCTCCGGTGGCAGTAGGTTTTTTCTTTGTCAAGAAAAAGGATGGATCACTGAGACCGTGCTTGGATTTTCGGGAATTGAACCGTATTACGGTCCGGGATCCGTATCCCCTTCCTTTGATCTCCGACCTTTTTGATCAGATTGTTGGTGCCAGGGTGTTCTCCAAGTTGGATTTGAGAGGGGCCTACAATCTGATCAGAATCAAGGAAGGGGATGAGTGGAAGACGGCCTTCAATACGCAAGAGGGTCATTTTGAGAATCTGGTTATGCCTTTTGGGTTGACGAACGCACCAGCGGTATTTCAGCGATTCGTCAATAACATTTTTCATCACTTGGTGGGGAGGTTCATGGTAGTTTACTTAGATGACATTTTAATTTACTCTCCTGATCTGAAGAGACAGGTTTTGACGTACCTTCAGGAGAATAAGTTATATGCCAAATTGGAAAAATGGTTCTGGAATGGGACCGACCAGAGAATCAGAAAGCTTTGATGCGGTTTTTGGGGTTTACTAACTATTATAGAAAATGTATTCTAAACTATTCCACCATTGTTAAACCTCTGACTGATATGACAAAGAAGGGCACTGATGTCTCTGTTTGGTCAGAGGAGGCATTGCAGGCCTTTTCGACTATTAAGGAGTGTTTTGCGTCTGCTCCCATTCTGGTGCAGCCCGATGTGTCTCAACCATTCATGGTGGAGGTGGATGCATCAGAAGTGGGGGTGGGAGCGGTGCTGTCGCAGGGTTCTTCTCCTGGCAAATGGGTCCCGTGTGCTTTCTTTTCCAAGAAGCTCTCAGTCGCCGAGAGGAACTATGATGTGGGAGATAGAGAGTTGCTGGCTATAAAGTTGGCCTTTGAGGAATGGCGTCACTGGTTGGAGGGGGCTTCTCACCCCGTTACTGTTTATACGGATCATAAGAATTTGGCTTACCTGCAATCTGCCAAGCGTTTGAACCCTAGACAGGCCAGATGGTCACTGTTTTTTACCAGGTTCAATTTTGTTGTTACTTTTCGTCCGGCGGTCAAAAACATCAAGGCAGATGCGTTGTCTCACAGTTTTCCTGGGGGAGGTGACTTCAGAGGATCCTGCTCCGATTTTGGCTGATGGGGTTGTGGTTTCTGCTCTGTATCCCGAATTGGATATGGATGTGTTGGGAGCCCAGGAGGGGGCTCCTGGTTCCTGTCCCCCAGGGAGGTTGTTTGTTCCCGAAGAACTGCGATACAAGGTTTTCAAGGAACATCACGATACTGTCCTTGCCGGACATCCTGGTGGTAAGTCCACCTGTGACCTTGTGTCTCGGAGGTTCTGGTGGCCAGGGTTATGTAGGAGCATTGAGGATTACGTGGCAGCATGTGAGACCTGTGCACGATCTAAGGTTGCTCATACTCGACCGGCTGGTTCACTCCTTCCTTTATCTATTCCGTCTCGTCCTTGGACGCACTTGTCCATGGACTTTATTACGGATCTGGCGAGTTCCTTGGGGAAAACAGTAATTTTGGTGGTAGTTGATCGTTTTAGCAAGATGACTCATTTTATATCGTTAACTAGTCTGCCTAATGCCAAGACTCTTGCGCAAATTTTTGTTGACAATATCGTGAGATTGCATGGTATTCCTTCGGATGTGGTTTCTGATAGGGGCACGCAGTTTGTCTCCAGGTTCTGGAGGGCGATTCTGCTCTCTGCTTTGCATTCAACTTTCGTTCTCTTCGGCTTTCCATCCGCAGTCGAATGGACAGACTGAGCGTACTAATCAGAACCTGGAGACCTACTTGAGGTGCTTTGTGGTGGAGAATCAGGAGGACTGGTCCTCATTCCTGCCCTTAGCGGAGTTTGCTTTGAATAACCGTAGACAGGAAGGTAAGACGGGTAAGTCACCATTTTTTGGTGCATAGGGTTTTCATCCTCAGTTTGGTACCTTTTCTGGGACTAGTTCCTCTGGGATGCCAGAGGAGGAAAGGTTTTCTTCTACCTTATCCTCTATCTGGCGGAGGATACAAGTGAATTTGGAGACGATGGGTGAGAGATATAAGCGAATGGCTGACAGGAGACGTGTGACTGGTCCGGACCTGTGTGTGGGTGATCTGGTGTGGTTGTCCACTAAAAACATTAAATTGAGAGTGCCATCTTGGAAACTGGGTCCAAGATTTATTGGCCCGTTCAAAATATCTGCGCTGATCAATCCAGTAGCGTTTCGACTGGATCTTCCGCAGACTTGGAGGATCCATGATGTGTTCCATAGATCTTTATTGAAAAAATATGTGAGACCAGTGGAACCATCGCCATTGCCCCCTCCTCCTGTTCTGGTCGATGGGAATTTCGAGTTTGAGATCTCCAGGATTCTCGATTCTAGAGTTCTTCGGGGTTCCCTTCAGTACCTGGTACACTGGAGGGGATACGGCCCCGAGGAGAGGATGTGGGTTCCGGCGGATAGATCATCAGTTTAAACAAACTGCAGAACCCCTTTAAAATAACCTGTCAGATTAATCTGATCAACCTCAATGAGGAGGTGAGTTCAAGACTGAATGAGGGTAATGCTGTGGATGTTGTGTATTTAGACTTTTTAAATGTGTTTGATAGAGTACAGGTGTATATAAATTTGGTACATAAAATGAGAATACTGGTGCTAGGGGAGAATGTGTAATTGGGTAAACAATTGGTTCAGTGAAAGGATACAGTGACAGAACTACAGCTGTATCTTCACAAACAGTAATGATTACCATATGTGTACTGGCAGAAGAGGCCCTGGTTATAATGACAGACAGACACAGAAGTGCTGTGTGTGTCATCCATGAGGGCCTAGGCCCCATTCCCCAGCCAAGCTCTCCCCAGCAGGTGCAATGAGGTGACATCATCGCGCCCGCTGGACTGAGCAGAAGCTCAGACTGGCTGAGGGTCATTCCCTGGCCTGTGCTCTCCACTATTCAGTCCAGCAGGTATCATGACATCACTGCAATGCACCTGCTGGGGAGAGCGGGATGTGCTTCGTTCATCGGGGGAACAGGGCTATTTGAGAATTACTTTTTTTTATTGTATTAATGCTCAAGGGGCAGCACTACTGTAAGGGGGGAAACTACTGTATGGGGGCACAAAAGGGGCATGACTACTCTGTGGGGGCACTGAGGGGGCATGACTACTGTGAAGGGAGCACTAAGAGGACATTCTACTGTGAAGGGAACACTAAGGAGGCATGACTACTGTTTGGGGCACTAAAGAGGAATAACTACTGTGTGGGGCACTAAGAGGGTATACAAGACCCAGAATGGCATACAGTAAATTCTTTACTATTCCTCTTGTAGTCACTAACAAATTTGCCATGAGGACAGCCTTTTCTGGTTATATTCCGGATGTAGTTATTAATGGTACAGCCTCAAACTGGGTCACAGTTATCATTAGGGTACCAGAAAGGTCAGTATTGGGTCCTCTTCTAGGTAATATATTTATTAATGACCTTGTAGAGAACATACTGATTAGAATTTTAATATCTGTGTTACAGGCAACAGGAATCTCCTGTTTATTGCTCACTAATACCTGAATCTGATATAAATTTGCTTAGTCTGGTGATTGCCTTTAAATACTTTTAGGTTCTGTGCCTCTTTGTCGGGTATAGCAAATGCTATGTGCAGTTGTTAGAGGGTCTTGAATCTTAGTTCACTGGCTTTTCTTTAGTGCATCCTGGGATATGTAGTTCCACAGTCTTATTGTTCTCTGTATCGTAGTTGTGTTTGTTATGGGTTCAGCTTTCTTGGGATTTGATTTTCTTTCTTTGAACTTAGCAGTTGAGGGTCAGTTTCTGCTAGTTTTTATTCCTCTTACCTACAGCCATTGGTCTTCACCTGTATGCCGTTGCAGTCTGCCATCTGTTCTGTTGCCGATTCCCATCTCCCTCATCTGTTGCCATCCTCACCCAGTTTTCTGTTATCTATCCATTATTTTATTATTCTGTATTTGATGTCCGTCAATTTTAAATGTGCTTTGTATATTTTTTTTCTTGCCATGATCCGGTTGTTATATATTTCTGACCTATACAAGTCCTAGGGGATTCTGAGTACCATAGCCATTGGCTAGGACTTGGAAAAGTGACTTCTATAGGTGAATTAAGTTCTGCAGTCTTGCAAACAATTGGGTGTCGTTCTAATTTGCAGATGATACTAAATTCTGCAAACTAATCAAAACAGAGGATTGCAGATTCATTTGAGGAAGTTGGAGATCTGGGTAGAGAAATTACAAATGAAGGTCAATGTGGATAAATGGTAAGGTCAGGTTTGGGCCGAGGAACTATAATGTACAATTATGTAATTTACAGTGAAACACTGGAAAAGCTGCCTTTGAAAAAGACTGGGGGATATTTGTGGATAATAAACTTTAGTGACCAGTGCCAGGCAGCTGCTGCCAAGGAAAATATTGGGATGCATCAAAAGAGGCGCAGATGCTCATCACAAGAACATAGTTTTGCCTCTGTATAAATCACTTTTCAGACTACACATGGAATGCGTTGTATAATTTTGTCTCCTTCGTATAAGGACATAGTAACATAGTATTTAAGGCAGAAAAAAGACATTTGTCCATCCAGTTCGGCCTGTTATCCTGCAAGTTGATCCAGAGGAAGGCAAAAAAAAAAATGTGAGGTAGAAGTCAATTTTCCCCACTTAAGGGGGAAAAAATTCCTTCCCGACTTCAATCAGGCAATCAGAATAACTCCCTGGATCAACAACCCCTCTCTAGTAGCTATAGCCTGTAATATTATTACACTCCAGAAATACATCCAGGCCCCTCTTGAATTCCTTTATTGTACTCACCATCACCACCTCCTCAGGCAGAGAGTTCCATATTCTCACTGCTCTTACCGTAAAGAATCCTTTTCTATGTTGTGTACAAACCTTCTTTCCTCCAGACGCAGAGGATGTCCCCTCGTCACAGCCCTGGGGATGAATAGATGATGGGAGAGATCTCTGTACTGACCCCTGATATATTTATACATAGTAATTAGATCTCCCCTCAGTCTTTTTTTTTTAAAGTGAATAACTCTAATGTTGATAATCTTTCAGAGTACTGTAGTCCCCCCATTCCAGTTATTACCGTACTTTAGTGGCCCTCATCTGAACCCTCTCCAGCTCTGCTATGTCTGCCTTGTTCACAGGAGCCCAGAACTGTACACAGTACTCCATGTGTGGTCTGACTAGTGATTTGTAAAGTGGTAGGACTATGTTCTCATCACGGGCATCTATGCCCCTTTTGATGCAACCCATTATATTATTGGCCTTGGCAGCAGCTGCCTGACACTGGTTTTTACTGCTTAGTTTGCTGTTTATTAAAATTCCTAGGTCCTTTTCCATGTCAGTGTTACCCTAGTGTTTTACCATTTAGTATGTACGGGTGACTTGCATTATTCCTTCCCATGTGCATAACCTTACATTTGTCAGTGTTAAACCTCAACTGCCACTTCCCTGCCCAAGCCTCTAATCTATCCAGATCCATCTGTAGCAGTATACTGTCCTTTTCTGTGTTACTTTACACCGTTTAGTGTCCTCTGCAAAAATTTATATTTTATTGTGCAAGCCTTCTACAAGATCATTAATAAATATATTGAAGAGAATAGGGCCCAATACTGACCCCTGAGGTACCCCACTAGTGACAGTGACCCAGTCTGAGTATGTACCGTTAATAACCACCCTCTGTTTTCTATCATTGAGCCAGTTGCTTACCCACATACAGACGTTTTCTCCCAGTCCGAGCATTCTCATTTTATATACTAACCTTTTATGTGGTACAGTGTCAAATGCCGAACTAGAGCGCATGCAGATGAGAGTGACCAAGGAATTGGTGGACTGCATTACCAAGACAGGTTCTGAAACTTGAGTTTGTTTAGTGTGGAAAATACGGCTTAAGGGCGACCTAATTACAATGTAAAAGTATATATCTAGACAATAAAGAGGTCCTTTTAGTGATCTTTTTACACCTAGGCATGTAACTGTGACATCCTCTACATCTAGAGGAAAGAAGGGTTTACCATGACTATGGAACTTTCTTCCACAAGATGTTGTGATGGTCGATTTATTGTACAAGGCCAAGTGCCAGGAAGCCTTTCTAAAAAGTACATACTACGGGGGTCATTTATCAAACTGGTGTAAAGTAAAACTGTCTTAGTTGACCAAATGAAAGGTGAAATCTGATTGGTTACTATGGGCAACTAAGCCAGTTTTACTTTCCACCAGTTTGATACATGATCCCCTAAATTTCTAGAGATTAAACACTGAGACAGATATTTATTCTGAATGTCATATATGGAGTAGAGAGTTTTTCTCTCTTAAACCCTTAAAGAGTAACTAACCTTTACAAAAAAAATCTAGAATTTTTAGCAGTTTTCCCCTGTGCATGCTGAATGTCTAGTAAAGTTTGTAGTTTCTCCAGATCTGGTGGGTGGAGGCTAGCTGCTAATTACAGCATTTTGCTTCTTAATTTTATCACACTCCTTCAGAGGCAGGTCCAGGATTATAGAGGACATTACAGAGAAGTACTGACCTGTATGGCTGTGAATAAAGCGCTTGAGCTGAGATATAAACTTCCAATTTAGCTTTAACAGTCTCTTTTGCTGTGCCTGTCTCTGATTTCTTGCTCACTCATCTCCTCTCCATAGACTTGTACTGACATACAGTACAGACCAAAAGTTTGGACACCCCTTCTCATTCAAAGAGTTTTCTTTATTTTCTTGACTATGAAAATTGTAGATTCACACTGAAGGCATCAAAACTATGAATTAACACATGTGGAATTATATACATAACAAAAAAGTGTGAAACAACTGAAAATATGTAATATTCTAGGTTCTTCAAAGTAGCCACCTTTTGCTTTGATTACTGCTTTGCACACTGTTGGCATTCTCTTCATGAGCTTCAAGAGGTAGTCACCTGAAATGGTCTTCCAACAGTCTTGAAGGAGTTCCCAGAGATGCTTAGCACTTGTTGGCCCTTTTGCCTTCACTCTGCGGTCCAGCTCACCCCAAACCATCTCGATTGGGTTCAGGTCCGGTGACTGTGGAGGCCAGGTCATCTGGCGAAGCACCAATAGCCCTTACACAGCCTGGAGGTGTGTTTGGGGTCATTGTCCTGTTGAAAAATAAATGATGGTCCAACTAAACGTAAATCGGATAAAATAGCATGCAGCTGCAAGATGCTGTGGTAGCCATGCTGGTTCAGTATGCCTTCAATTTTGAATAAATCCCCAACAGTGTCACCAGCAAAGCACCCCCACACCATCACACCTCCTCCTCCATGCTTCACTGTGGGAACCAGGCATGTAGAGTCCATCCGTTCACCTTTTCTGCGTCGCACAAAGACACGGTGGTTGGAACCAAAGATCTCAAATTTGGACTCATCAGACCAAAGCACAGATTTCCACTGGTCTAATGTCCATTCCTTGTGTTCTTTAGCCCAAACAAGTCTCTTCTGCTTGTTGCCTGTCCTTAGCAGTGGTTTCCTAGCAGATATTCTACCATGAAGGCCTGATTCACACAGTCTCCTCTTAACAGTTGTTCTAGAGATGTGTCTGCTGCTAGAACTCTGTGTGGCATTGACCTGGTCTCCAATCTGAGCTGCTGTTAACCTGCGATTTCTGAGGCTGGTGACTCGGATGAACTTATCCCCACAGCAGAGGTGACTCTTGGTCTTCCTTTCCTGGGGCGGTCCGCATGTGAGCCAGTTTCTTTGTAGCGCTTGATGGTTTTTGTGACTGTACTTGGGGACACTTTCAAAGTTTTTTCCAATTTTTCGGACTGACTGACCTTAATTTCTTAAAGTAATGATGGCCACTCGTTTTTCTTTACTTAGCTGCTTTTCTCTTGCCATAATACAAATTCTAACAGTCTATTCAGTAGGACTATCAGCTGTGTATCCACCTGACTTCTCCACAATGCAACTGATGGTCCCAACCCCATTTATAAGGCAAGAAATCCCACTTATTAAACCTGACAGGGCACAACTGTGAAGTGAAAACCATTTCAGGTGACTACCTCTTGAAGCTCATCAAGAGAATGCCAAGAGTGTGCAAAGCAGCAATCAAAGCAAAAGGTGGCTACTTTGAAAAACCTAGAATATGACATATTTTCAGTTGTTTCACACTTTTTTGTTATGTATATAATTCCACATGTGTTAATTCATAGTTTTGATGCCTTCAGTGTGAATCTACAATTTTCATAGTCATGAAAATAAAGAAAACTCTTTGAATGAGAAGGTGTGTCCAAACTTTTGGTCTGTACTGTATGTAATATGATCATTCTGTGGAGCTGATAGTCCTGCATGAATTTAAAGCATATTTCAAAGAGAAAAGCAATTAGCAAAGGGGGTAAGCTGCCCAAACAGTTACTTTTAGTTGCTTAGTTTAGTGCTCTCATTAAAAGAAACAAAATAAGAGTATTGCAGGTTTGATACCTTTTAATAGCTAGCAAAAATAGAAGTAATGATGTTAGATAATGAGCTTTCCAGACATCACCAGTCCCTTCATAAGGCATACTACAAGAATATATTTAGAAACAGCAATATATATACAATAAGAAAAGAGACATGGGGGAATGAATGGACATTTGAAAAATAACAGAACAACATATCAAAGATCTTGAGAATGAGTCCTTAATTACCTTACAGATAAGGGGTGTGAAAGTTTTATAGTCTCTAAATTGATATTATCTCAGAGACCTGGTGCCCCGACTATGTCTATAGAAGACTCATTAGATCTTGTAGTGTGTCATAAATCCCAGGGACACATTCAGTCCAGTATTGAAAGTGTCAAGCAGTGTTATAAATTTGTATTCCTAAATTCTTCTAGCTCTTTGGGATTTGAAGTTACCTTTTAATATGAGAACTTTCATATGTTCTTGATTGTTTCCTGGGCTACAGAAATGCTTAGCCATAGGAAAGTGTAGCTTCTTCTCCTTAATTGTGTGGCGGTGGGACCTCATCCTTGCATTGGGTTTCTGTCCTGTTTCTCCAACGTAGAGGCCTCCAACAGGACATTTAGTGCAGAGAATAAGATATACATATAAATAACATTAGATGTAGAGCATGTGAACGTCCCAGGGATCTTAAAGGGATTCTGTCATCAGATTTGTGCCCTATAAGCTAAACATATGGCCATGTCGGTGCTAATAACATGAATCCTAAACTGCCCTAATTAAACCTGCTTGTGGCTCTATCAGCCCAAAAAAACAGGTTTATATAAGCTGTCACTCACCTACCTAAGGTGCCCAAGGGGTTTTATGTTAATCCAGGATGCCCGCCTGCACCCCTCTCCGTCTGGTGCCCAGCGCCGCCTTCCTCACCTCAGTGCCGCCTCCTCAATCCACCCGTCCCTCTGCCAGATCCGGCGCATGCGCACTAGGCTCAGCCTGATGCGCCGCGGACTCCTGGCAGCGGCTTCGTTGAGCGAAGTGCGCATGCGCATCAGGCCGGCGCATCTGGATCTTATCTGTTGTCATTATATGGGAACAGATTTTGCATCTCTTTATATTACAGGGATGGGTTCCTTTTTCTGTGGTGCATGACCTTGAACTTGATCTGATCAGAATATTTCTTAGATTTGGAGGTTGTCGGTAAGCTAGTAAGGGGGGATCTGAGAAGATTGTTTTTAGTCGTTCATCCTTACGTAGGACATGATGTAATTTTTTGGCAGTTTTTCTCAGTACCTCTAGTTGAGGGTTGTAGGTCACAACCAGAGGTATGCGCTGGTTCGGTTTCTTTTTATTGTGTTGGAGAAGTTGACTTCTGGGGATCTTGGTGGCTCTTGTGATCTGATCTTCAATTGAAGCAGAATGATAGCCCTGGTGTAAAAATGTCCTTTTCAGATATTGTAAATGCTCATCCCTGTCTGATGGGCTGGACCAGATTCGATTATATCTGATGGCTTTACTATAGATGATGGACTCTTTAATATGTTTGGGGACAGGGATGAGCATTTATAATATCTGAAAAGGATATTTTTACACCAGGGCTATCATTCTGTTTCAATTGAAGATCAGATCTAATCTCCCTGTCCTAACTTCTGCCTCCCTAAGTATATAACATAGCTTAGTAAAACTAATGTTACATGATTCCCTACAGACAGTTTATCCCCTCTACCTTCCCATTGTTGTATGGCAATGCAAAGAAAATTTTCATTTTTTCTTTTTTTATTTCATGCTATAAAATATTTTTTTTCTCAATTTTTCAATACAAAATATGGTAAATTAAATGGTGCCATTAAAAAATATAATTGTCCCAGAAACAAATAAGCCCTCATAAGGTTGTGTCACTAGAAAAGTAACGTTAAGTTATGGCCTTGTTCTTAAATGGTCATTAACTTTTCACACAACTTTGCATAAATCAGTAGTACAAGCAACCAAAAGAAAAAGGAAAAAGTCTGGTACCGTGTTAAGCAATAGAAAACTAGTTTAGTGCTCTCATTAAGAGAAACAAAATAAGAGTATTGCAGGTTTGATACCTTTTAATGTCTAACAAAAATAGAAGTAATGATGTTTCATAGCGAGCTTTCGAGACATCACCAGTCCCTTCATCAGGCGTACTACAAGAATATATGAAGAAACAGCAATATATATACAATAAGAACAGAGACATGGGGGAATGAATGGACATTTGAAAAATAACAGAACAACATATCAAAGATCTTGAGAATGAGTCCTTAATTATCTTACAGATAAAGGGTGTGAAAGTTTTATGGTCTCTAAATTGATGTTATCTCAGAGATCTGGTGCCCCGACTATGTCTATAGAAGACTCTTTAGATCTTGTAGTGTGTGATAAATCCCAGGGACAAATTCAGTCCAGTATTCAAAGTGTCAAGCAGTGTCAATCCCAAAATCTTCTAGCTGTTTGGGATTTGAAGTTACCTTTTAATATGAGAACTTTCATGTGTTCTTCATTGTGTCCTGGGCTACAGAAATGCTTAGACATAGGAAAGTGTAGCTTCTTCTCTTTAATTGTGTGGCGGTGGGACCTCATCCTTGCATTGACAAAGCCATTTGGCAAGTTAGGGACACTGGTATGGGACATGTGATTATACTCTGTTCATGCATTGGTGAGCTTGTTTGAGGATTCTCTGGCTCTCCCCTATATGGCTATCTTATGTTTTTACTATTAAAAGTCTAAATATACTCTTCTATAGTTGTGAGTGACTTTGTAATGTGTTACGATTTTTTTATATTCATATATGAACAGCCTGCAGTGGAGATCCGTTTACCTTCACTTTCTCTTGCTTAACCCTTTCATGACCAAGGGTCATTGATGCCCTAGTGTCCAGGTCAAAATTTACAAATCTGACATGCGTCACTTTATGTGGTAATAACTTTGGAACACTTTTACTTATCCAAGCCATTCTGAGATTGTTTTCTCGTGACACATTGTACTTCACGATAGTCATATATTTGAGTCACTATATTTCACCTTTATTTATAAAAAAATCCCAAATTTACCCAAAATTTAGAAAAATTCACAGTTTTCCAAATTTCAATTTCTCTGCTTCTAAAACAGAAAGTCATACCTAATAAAATATTTATTACTTAACATTCCCCATATGTCTACTTTATGTTGGGATCATTTTGGAAATGTCATTTTATTTTTTTAGGACGTTAGAAGGCTTAGAAGTTTAGAAGCAATTCTTAAACTTTTTAAGGGGCCTACATAGTGGATACCCCCATAAATGACCCCATTGTAGAAACTACACCCCTCAAGTTACTCAAAACTGATTATAAAAACTTTGTTAACCCTTTAGGCATTCCACAAGAATTAAAGGAAAATGAAGATGAAATTTCAAAATTTCACTTTTTTGGCAGATTTTCCATTTTATAAAAAAAATAATTCTTTAACACATTGAGGGTTAACAGCCAAACAAAACTCAATATTTATTACCCTGATTCCGCGGTTTACAGAAACACCCCACATGTGGTCGTAAACTGCTGTACGAGCACACGGCAGGGCGCAGAAGGAAAGGAATGCCATACGGTTTTTGGAAGGCAGATTTTGCTGGATTGGTTTTCTGAACGCCATATGTATTTTATTTTTCTGCCGATCGTCTTGTGCAGGGGCTTGTTTTTTGCAGAAAGTGTTGAGGTTTTTATTGGTACCATTTTTGGGTACATAGGATTTTTTGATCATTCATTATTACACTTTATAGGGGCAAGGTGACCCAAACATTGGCTGTCTTGGAACAGTTTTCATTTATTTATTTTTACAGCATTCATCTGAGGAGTTAGGTCATGTGATACTTTTATAGAGCAGATCGTTACGGACGTGGCAATACCTAATATGTATACTTTTTCTTATTTATTTAAGTTTTACACAATAATAGCATTTCTGAAACCCAAAATATTATGTTTTAGTGTCTCTATAGTCTGAGAGCCATAGCTTTTTTATTTTTTGGGCGTTTTTCTTAAATAGGGTATCATTTTTTGCGGAATGAGGTGACGGTTTGATTGGTACTATTTTGGGGGTCATAAGCCTTTTTGATTGCTTGCTGTTGCACTTTTTGTGATGTAAGGTGACCAAAATAGTTTTTTGGCACAGTTTTTTTTTTTTTAATGTGTTTATCGGACGGGGTCTATCATGTGATATATTTATAGAGACGGTCGTTACGGACGCGGTGACACGTAATATGTGTTTTATTTTTATTTTTTCATTTTTTTATAGGAAAAGGCAATTTCTTTTTTTAATTTACATATTTTATTTTTTTCATTTTTATTATTTTCACTTTCTTTTTTTATCAAGTCCCTCTTGGATCATGAAGATCCAGTGGGGCTGATGGCTGTACAATACTTTGTAATGCTCTTGCATTGCAAAGTATAATACTATTAGATGCCCTGTAATGCCCTGTAGGTGGTAACAGCGGACGCTTTTGCAAAGCGTCCGGTTGCCATGGCAACCATCGGGTGCTGCAATCACAGCGCTGCAGCCCCGATGGTTGAGAGAGGGAGCTCCCTCCCTCTATTAACCCCATGGATGCCGCAACCCCATGGATGCCGCAACTCTATTAACCCCATGGAGCCGCTGCCATCACACACAGCAGGGGGATCGGGGGCAGCGCTGGAAAGGGGGAGGGGGGGTATGGCCGCCAACATTGAGGGAGGCTGGGGCAGGAGGGGCGGGTGAGAATGCATGGGGTGGGGAGGGGGCGGACCCCATTAGGGCAGCTGCCTCTAGGAGATGAGCGCAGGAGCAGATGTGCTGCAGGCGTACACAAAGGGGGCTTGGAGGGGCAGAGATCGGGGGCACAGATCGGGGGGGGGGGGGGTATTACGAGGACACTACCTGATTTCAGGCTCTGATCTGCAGAGCGCAGATCAGAGCCTGAAACCGGCATTTTTTCACTGCCGCGATCCGATTGGTTAGTCTGCACAGACTAACCAATCGGATCGATTGTCGGCAAGGGGCCACTCTGATTGGTCCCTTGCCGGCATTACTAGACTGTATGCTGTATGCTTTGCAGCGCTTGGATTAAAGAGCTGGTTTGACGTTTATACACATGGTAGCTGCACGGGGCATGTGCAAATATCATGTATATAAACGGATTGCAGTCGGGAAGGGGTTAAGTACTTTATTACTCATATGAGAGACATGATTACACTCTGTGTATATATTGATAAGCCTGTTTTAGGTTTTTTGGTTCTCCCCTATATGGTCGCCTCCTGATTTTACTGCCACAGGTTCAACATTATATTATACCTGTGTGTGACTTCATAATGATTGATGCACTTTCATATTTATACATGTGCAGCCTGTAGTAGAGATCCAATTACCTGTGTCTCTCCTCTCTTAAGCACTTTATTAGGTAATATGTGTGTCATCAGCAGGAAGATATCTTTCTTGTGCTCACCTTATATACTTTATACATTTAGTCTCATTCCAGTTGTCCCTCTTTCACTTCTTTAGTCCCACTGAAATGGTGGGGACTCCTGTGTATATGCTTTTTACATGTTTGTTATATATCTGTATCTAATAAAGAGATCTTTTTTACCAATGAGATGGTTGTCTGTAATTTATAATTTGGCTATACACTATATCAATGTAGGTATTATGCAATTCTGTGTGGCTTTGCTGGGTTACTATATAGGTTATGTTTAATTATTACTGACAGTTTATGCTTAATTTTTTCTCTCTGATCGCTCGTCTCTCTGCCCTCACCAAAGAAGGTGCCAATGCTAAAAAACCTCCTGACTCCTGAGGCTAAAAATGCCTTTCTGACCCTGAAGAAATCTTTTGCCTCTGCAGCCATTCTTCATTGTCCTGATGTCAATAGACAATTTTTCTTGGAGGTGGACGCATCCTCCCCCGGTGTCACGGACGTACTGAGACATACGGACGTCCCCGCGACAGTTGGTGACAGAAGATCTGTGAGACAGGCAACACGTTCTTTGATCTGACAGGTTTCCTTGTGGATCAATAGGCGTCTGTGTTGTTTCTGATACTGGCCACACCTTTAACCTCCAGGTGTTGCTATTGTGGTCATTTAACTTTCCTTTTTTATAGTTGCTTCTCTCGCAATGCTGTGCAGTTTATAGCTTCAGTGGTATCTGTGGTCTGCAGTTGTTTGGTTCTCGACTCCTGTTGCTGCCATAACTACTGGAAAGTTAAGTGTTTCCTTTCCCTTTTGCATTTTGTTTTGGTTTACCTGTGTATTGTTTTTTACCTGCCCTTTGTTGTAGGCCTGAGGGAGACTCCTGTTCGTCCTTCCTTTCTGGAGGAACAGGTAGTCTCAGTCCTATCACTATCGCCAGGGTCTTATAGGGTGAGTTAGGACTTTAGGTACTCCTGCATATGAACTCACCTACCTTTGGGGTCTGTTCATACTGATAGCCAGTCAGGACTATGACTAGGGATTTGACTAGGATGTGTCCTTCTTTCTTCCCTAGCTTTCAGGTCTTGTTCCCTCTCCTTCTTCATCCGGTGTGGTGTCTCCCTCCCACACAGGAGTGACAAGTGGTGCTGGTGTGGTGCTTTCTCAAAAAAATTATTTTGGCACGTTATTACCATGTGGCTGCCAAAAGGAACTATTCAATCGTAGACAGAGAACTACTAGCCATAAAAATGGCCTTTGAAGAATGGCTTTATTAATTAGAAGGAGCTCTTCATCCTGTAATTGTCTTCACTGACCATGAAAATTTGACTGCTCAGAGGCTCAATCCCAGACAAGCTTGATGGCCACCTTTCTTTGCACGCTTTAACTTTCAGCTTCATTTCTGTTCTGCAGATAAGAACATTAACCTGCTCACGACCGCCGTACGCAGGATTGCGTCTTCGCGGCGGTCGTGCTGCTCTGGGTGGACGCGCCGGTGCGTCCTCTCGCGAGACGCGAGATTTCGGGTATAGCCGGCCCGCGCATGCGCATCGCGGGCCGGAAAAATTCAAGGGACAAGTTCGTCATCAACCTGCCAGCCACGATCATTGGCTGGCAGGTTGATGATTTAAAAAAAAATGAATCAGCAGCCAGATACCACATCATATTAGTAAATATGATGTGGTTATATGGCTGCTGTGCTCCTCTGCTCCTTCTTTTGGTCGGTTGGTTCCAGCAGAGGAGCACACATCACTGTGAGTACCCACCAACACCACACTTAGCCCCCAAATCACCTCCCAGCACCCCAATTAACCCTTTGATCACCCCTTCTTGCCCCTGTCAATCACTAGTGAAAAGAAAAAAAAGTGATCAGTGCAAACTGTCACTTTTTTTTTTTCACTGGTATTGACCGTTAGGTTTTAGGTATAGTTTAGGTCCCTTGGTTAGGTAGTTTAGCGATCGGTTAGCGCCCAGCCCACCGCACCGCAGTCCCTTATTCGCTGATTAGCGTATCGCTAATCAGCATTTGTACTTTTATAGTATCTGGAAGTGATCAAAACTGATCACGGTCAGATCTATAATTGTATTAGTGTCACTTTAGTTCGCCCTCCACCCAAAACGCAGTGTTTGCCCGATCAGGCCTAATCGGTCGCCCACATGTGCGTTCACCCACGCCCGCCCCACCGCAGTGACAAAATTTTTTTTTTTTTTTGATCACTGCACATTCACTTTACACGCACTGCGGCGATAAAAAAAATCAGTTTTGATATTTTTTATCAACCGCAGCGGCCTCCGGTACTTCGCTAGCCTCCCCTTTGTAAGACAGGCTTGCTTTTTTTTCTTGGGTAGTCTCAGGGAATACCCCTAAATTTAGTTGCCCAAATGTCAAACAGGGGGTATTCTTCTGAAGAGGCCTACAGGCTTCTGACCCAGTCGGATGAGGAATGGGAACCCTCATCTGATGAATCTAGCGGGTCAGAATACGAACCTGTAGAAAGCAGTGGCTCTCTGACCCAAAGTTTGGACGAGGAGGCTGAGGTCCCTGATAGCACCAGGCGTACCCGGCCCCGTGTCGCTAGACCGCAGGTTGCGCAGGATCCGCTTCAAGAGCAGCAGAGTGGGGCTGGTGCTGTCGGATTACGTGGTGAGGCATACACCAGCAGCCCAGCTCTTCCTGGACCTAGTACCAGCACTGCCGTACAACCTGGTGAAGTGGCGAGCACCAGAAGGGCAGTTGAAGCTGGTACGGTGGCACGAGCAGTAGTGACCCCGTCGCAGCCACCGCAAAGACGTGCCCGTAGAGCCCCTAGAATCCCTGAGGTGCTGGCAAACCCTGATTAGCAGTCCCCAACTTCAGCCGCACCTGTAGTTTTCCCTTTCACTGCCCAGTCTGGAGTTCGGGTTGAGACAGCTCAGATCGGTTCGGCCCTGGGATTTTTTGAGCTGTTCTTGACTGCGGAGCTCTTGGACTTAGTCGTGGCCAAACAAATCGGTATGCCACACAATTTATATCCGCCAACCCGGGAAGCTCTTATGCCCAGTCTTTCCGGTGGAAACCAGTCCAAGTTTCCGAAATTAAAACTTTTCTGGGCCTCCTCCTCAACATGGGTC
Source organism: Bufo gargarizans (assembly GCF_014858855.1). Lineage (NCBI taxonomy): Eukaryota > Metazoa > Chordata > Amphibia > Anura > Bufonidae > Bufo > Bufo gargarizans. The sequence continues at coordinate 343,007,742 of NC_058082.1, forward strand.
TAACTAAAAAGCATGAATTGCGGTCATATTGGTCCACGAACCCAATTCATCACATGCCCATGTTCTCTGCTGCTATGTCCAGGACACGATTTGAGGTCATCCTGCGTTTCCTGCACTTTAGTGATAACAGCACCTCCCGTCCCAGAGGCCACCCTGCTTTTGACCGGCTCCACAAAATTCGGCCCCTCATAGACCATTTCAACCTGAAATTTGCAGATTTGTATACCCCTGAGCAAAACATCTGCGTAGGCGAGTCCCTGATACATTTTACCGGGCGCCTTGGCTTCAAACAATACATCCCAAGCAAGCACGCCCGGTATGGGGTCAAATTGTATAAGCTCTGTGAAAGGGCCACAGGCTATACCCACAAATTTCGGATCTATGAGGGAAAAGATCAGACCCTGGAGCCGGTCGGTTGCCCTGACTACCTGGGGAGCAGTGGGAAGACAGTCTGGGACTTGGTGTCACCCTTATTCGGCAAGGGGTACCATCTTTATGTGGACAATTTTTACACAAGTGTGGCCCTCTTTAGGCATTTGTTTCTAGAACGGATTGGCGCCTGTGGCACCGCGCGAACTAGTCGCGCGGGCTTCCCTCAACGGCTCGTTACCACCCGTCTTGCAAGGGGGCAGAGGGCCGCACTGTGTAACGAAGAACTGCTCGCGGTGAAATGGAGAGACAAGCGTGACGTTTACATGCTCTCCTCCATTCACGCAGACACGACAATCCAAATTGAGCGAGCAACCCGTGTCATTGAAAAGCCCCTCTCAGTCCACGACTATAATTTGCTCATGGGAGGGATGGACTTCAATGACCAGATGTTGGCTCCGTATTTAGTGTCCCGCAGAACCAGACGCTGGTATAAGAAGGTGTCTGTATATTTAATTCAATTGGCTCTGTATAATAGTTTTGTTCTCTACAGTAAGGCTGGGAGAACTGGATCCTTCCTCAAATTTCAGGAAGAGATCATCGCGAACCTCCTGTACCCAGGAGGTTCCGTGGCCCCATCCACCAGTGTAGTTAGCCGTCTACACGAGCGACATTTCCCCAGTGTCGTTCCTGGTACCTAAAACCGACCGCCACCCCGAAAAAAATGTCGTGTCTGTAGCAGGAGTGGAATAAGGCGTGACACCCGCTATTTCTGTCCTGACTGTCCTGACCACCCTGCCCTATGCTTTGGAGAGTGTTTCCGGAAGTACCACTCACAGGTACACTATTAGCATAGGGATCACATCTCACCAGGACAGGCACACAGGGCTATTAGGGCCCATTCACTAACACAGCTGCTGCAAACGTCTCCTTTCACCTGGGACAAAGTGCATAACGCACTTCGCCACATCTTTGGGCGATTTGCGCTTTGCACATTGACCCATGGGGAAGGAGAGGTTTGTTCTATAAAGGTAAAAAAAAAAAAAAAAAAACACCAGTAAGCAAAAAGGTTAATGTTTAGTTCAAAAAGTTAAAGTTTATGTATTCTGTTCCAAAGTTAATAAAATTATTGCGTTGTGGCCTGGTTTTTTCTTTTTTTTTTTTTACCTTCCAGGTGGACCAACTGATCTACTAGCTGCAGCACTGATGTGCATTCTGACAGAAGCATTGCGCTTCTGTCAGATTACACGCAAGTCGGTGTATGCGGCGCTGCAAGACGAGATTTCTCCTCTGCAGTAACAGATACGTTTGCCGAGGCATACGAGCTGAGGAGGAGGCGGCGTTCCTATGCTTTGGCAAACACTTTGTATATAAAAAAATATAAAAAAAATCTCGGCAATGATTTATTCATCCACATCGATTGATGTGAATGGAGAAATCTGGTTTGCCAGGGCATACGAGCTAAGTGGGTATGGATGTAGGGCGGAGCTCCTATGTCCTGGCAGACGCCTTTCCCCTCCTTTTTTTTTTTTTTGGCAGAGATTTTTTCATCCACATTGATCGATGCGAATGAAGAAATCTGTGCCGTTCAATTTTTTCTTTTAGCCCAGAGGCTGAGCGGAAAAAAAAATCTCATTACCTGTATGCTCAATATAAGGACCCTCAAATGCCAGGGCAGTACAAACACCCCACAACTGACCCCATTTTGGAAAGAAGACACCCCAAGGTATTCGCTGAGGGGCATATTGAGTCCATGAAAGATTAAATTTTTTGTCCTAAGTTAGCAGAAAGTGAGACTTTGTGAGAAAAAACAAAAAAAAATCAATTTCCGCTAACTTATGCCAAAAAAATACATTTCTATGAACTCGCCATTCCCCTCATTGAATACCTTGGGGTGTCTTCTTTCCAAAGTAGGGTCACATGTGGGGTATTTATACTGCCCTGGCTTTTTAGGGGCCCTAAAGCGTGAGAAGAAGTCTGGGATCCAAATGTCTAAAAATGCCCTCCTAAAAGCAATTTGGGCACTTTTGCAGCCTAGATGCGCAAAAGTGTCACACATCTGGTATCGCCGTACTCAGGAGAAGCTGGGGAATGTGTTTTGGGGTGTCATTTTACATATACCCATGCTGGGTGAGATAAATATCTTGGTCAAATGCTAACTTTGTATAAAAAAATGGAAAAGTTGTCTTTTGCCAAGATATTTCTCTCACCCAGCATGGTTATATGTAAAATGACACCCCAAAACACATTGCCCAACTTCTCCTGAGTACGGCAATACCAGATGTGTGACACTTTTTTGCAGCCTAGGTGGGCAAAGGGACCCACATTCCAAAGTGCACCTTTCGGATTTCAGCGGTCATTTTTTACAGATTTCGATTGCAAACTACTTCTCACACATATGGGCCCCTAAATTGCCAGGGCAGTATAACTACCCCACAAGTGACCCCATTTTGGAAAGAAGACACCCCAAGGTATTCCGTGAGGGGCATGCCGAGTTCCTCGAATTTTTTTTTTTTTGTCGCAAGTTAGTGGAATATGAGACATTGTAAGGAAAAAAAATAATATATAAAAATCATCATTTTCCGCTAACTTGTGACAAAAAATTAAAAATTCTAGGAACTCGCCATGCCCCTCACGGAATACCTTGGGGTGTCTTCTTTCCAAAATGGGGTCACTTGTGGCGTAGTTATACTGCCCTGGCAATTTAGGGGCCCAAATGTGTGAGAAGTACTTTGCAATCAAAATGTGTAAAAAATGGCCTGCAAAATCCGAAAGGTGCACTTTGGAATATGTGCCCCTTTGCCCACCTTGGATGCAAAAAAGTGTCACACATCTGGTATCGCCGTACTCAGGAGAAGTTGGGGAATGTGTTTTGGGGTGTCATTTTACATATACCCATGCTGGGTGACAAAAATATCTTGGTCAAATGCCAACTTTGCATAAAAAAATGGGAAAAGTTGTCTTTTGCCAAGATATTTCTCTCACCCAGCATGGTTATATGTAAAATGACACCCCAAAACACATTCCCCAACTTCTCCTGAGTACGGTGATACCAGATGTGTGACACTTTTTTGCAGCCTAGGCGGGCAAAGGGACCCACATTCCAAAGTGCTCCTTTCGGATTTCACCGGTCATTTTTTACAGACTTTGATTGCAAACTACTTCTCACACATATGGGCCCCTAAATTGCCAGGGCAGTATAACTACGCCACAAGTGACCCCATTTTGGAAAGAAGACACCCCAAGGTATTCCGTGAGGGGCATGGCGAGTTCCTAGAATTTTTTATTTTTTGTCGCAAGTTAGTGGAATATGAGACTTTGTAAGGAAAAAAAATAAAATAAAAAATCATCATTTTCCGCTAACTTGTGACAAAAAATAAAAAGTTCTATGAACTCACTATGCCCATCAGCGAATACCTTAGGGTGTCTACTTTCCGAAATGGGGTCATTTGTGGGGTTTTTCTACTGTTTGGGCAGTGTAGAACCTCAGGAATCATGACAGGTGCTCAGAAAGTCAGAGCTGTTTCAAAAAGCGGAAATTTACATTTTTGTACCATAGTGTGTAAACGCTATAACTTTTACCCAAACCATTTTTTTTTTTTGCCCAAACATTTTTTTTTTATCAAAGACATGTAGAACAATAAATTTGGCGAAAAATTTATATATGGATGTCGTTTTTTTTGCAAAATTTTACAGCTGAAAGTGAAAAATGTCATTTTTTTTAAAAAAAATCGTTACATTTTGATTAATAACAAAAAAAGTAAAAATGTCAGCAGCAATAAAATACCACCAAATGAAAGCTCTATTAGTGAGAAGAAAAGGAGGTAAAATTCATTTGGGTGGTAAGTTGCATGACCGAGCGATAAACGGTGAAAGTAGTGTAGTGCAGAAGTGTAAAAAGTGGCCTGGTCATAAAGGGGGTTTTAGCTAGCGGGGTTGAAGTGGTTAAAGCTGATGCTCTTTCCAGGTCCTTTGATGTTTCTGATGTTGAGGACGATCAACATAATTGATCCTTCCAGATGCATTTAGGTGGCACCTGTCAAACTATCGGAAGTACCCATGGGTAAGATTTTTCTTCCTGAAGCCCAACGTATTAAGGTCCTTCAATGGGGGCATGCCTCTACTTTCACACTCGCATTTTGGCTTTCCGTTTGTGAGATCCGTCATGGGCTCTCACAAGTTGTCCAAACCTGATCAGTTTTGCTCTATTGCATTCTGAATGGAAAAGGATCCACTCAGAATGCATCAGTTTGCAGTATTTTGCTGTCCGCTTGATGAAACTGAGCCAAACGGATCCGTTCTGGCACACAATGTAAGTCAAGGGGGACGGATCAGTTTCCGTCTCCCATTGACTTTTAATGGAACTCATGATAGATCCGTCTTGGCTATGTTACAGATAATACAAACTGATCCGTTCATGATGGATGCATGCGGCTGTATTAATGTAACGGATCCGTTTTTGCAGATCCATGGCGGATCCGCCCAAAATGCGAGTGTGAAAATAGTCTAAGATTGCTGGTCATCCTGAGTTCGGGGAACTCAGAAATTAATTGCTTGTCCTTACTTGTGGTCCTCCATGAGCAAATATATTCAAGACTTTGTCTCCTCTTGTACCCTATGGACCCAAAATAAGTATTTTAAGTTGAAACCAGCCGGTCTTCTTCTTGCTCTGCCTCTACCTGAAGTCCCTTGGCGACAGATAGGAATGGACTTTATCACTGATCTTCCACCCTCTAAAAGTTGCACGATCATCTAGGCGGTAGTTGACCGTTTTTCTAAAATGGGGCATTTTGTACCTGTTTGAGCTGTTCCTGCTCCATATCTTCAGATTACATGGATTTCCTCTCCACATAATTTATGATAGGGGTGTAGAGTTCACTTCTTGTTTTTGGAAAACATTATGCAAACTACTGGATGTCACATTAGATTTTAATTCAGCCTATTATCCTCAATCTAATGTACAAGTAGAGCGAGTCAATCAAATCCTTACTGGATTCTTGCGGCACTACACTAATGCTCATCTAGATGACTGGGTCGACCTCCTACCCTAGGCTGAATTTTCACACAATAATCACGTCTGTGATGCTACAGGTAAATCTCCCTTTTTTTGTTGTCTATGGTCGCCACCCTAATATTCCTCTTCCATTGTCCACTTCCTCTGGGGTACCAGCCGCAGATGCTTCTATCGAAGAATTCTCCAAGATCTGGTTGGATACCAGGAACTCTCTTCAAAAAGCCATGGGTCAGATGAAGAGAAACGCGGATAAGAGATGCAGCACTCCTCCTCAATTCTGACCTGGAGACAAGGTATGGCTCTTCTCTAAGAACATTAATTTAAGACTTCCATCTTATAAGTTGGCTTCTCGCTTCCTGGGTCTATTTCCTGTCACAGAGAAGATTAACCCTATGTGCAACTCAAACTGCCAGCATCTCTTTGCATTCCTAACTCCTTCCATGTTTTATTACTCAAGCCTTCATTTAACATTCTGTAAAGGTGCCTCTGAGAAACCTCCTCCAGTCACCACGGATGGTGGATATGAGATCAAGGACATTCTGGACAAAACAAATTGTCAGAGGTAAAAGATTCTATTTAGTTGACTGGAAAGGATACAGTCCTGAAGAGAGGTCCTGGAAACCTGAAGACATTGATGCTGCTCTGGATCTCACAAAATTTGCCCTCAGGTCCAATAAGAGGAGCGGAAGGCTTAAGGAAAGGGGTACTGTTAGGCCCTGTTAAGCCCCGGCCTCCTGCCATACCTCCCGCTGTTTCACCTGTCATGTCCCCAGCATCTTTTGCCTCTCTCCCCGCTGCTGTCTCAACCAGATGTGGCAGGCACATGCCTGCCAGAAGCGTCCTCCGTGCTCCATCCCATGCTGGCCTCCCATAAGGGTGCCTGCTTTCTTCTCATTATCATGTCTGCTATTGGACTAACTGCGGTTCTTACTGCAACTTGAGCTATTGGAGCATTTCCTGTTGTCTGACTCTGTGAGTCAGCTGTCAACTATATTAGCTAATCCTGTAGGTATTGGTTCTGTTTCTCTCTTGCTGCATTCTGCCCTGTCTCCAGTGACAGTGCTGAATAACACCCTAGGGGTTAGTGGCTGCCACAGAGAATCCACCCTCTCGGGTTTGACCAGTGGGTCCCACCCAATAGTCATAACAGATATTAGTGAGTTTCCTGGCTGTTCAGCCATGATGGTATATCACAGGCAGTATCATATCGTCATCATCTAATGTAGCGCAGCGTAGTGTGTAGTGAGGCCAGGGATGGACTAGGAAACTAAAGTGGCCCTGAAAAAAAAAAAAAAGTGGCCCCATGTTGTAGGGTCAAATTGACAGAAGGCAGGTGTCACACCGGTGACAGGTTTGTAAAGGTCTGAAAGATTATCTGCACGTTAGTGATCTGACAGCCTCTTTTGGTTTCACTTTGTCTGTGTGTTGCTGGTATGTCCACACCTCCTGTTCAGGTGTGGATCATGTGACCTTTACCTTCCCCTATTTAGTCTGATTTTACCCATCACTCCTTGCTCTGGATAGCTTCATTTGGTTTTTGGAAGAGCTGGAGTGTGGTTCTAGTTGAAGTCCTGTATATCCATCATCCATCAGCCTGTTCCGCTTGTTGTGTTTTGTATTCCCCCCACATTTGTTGTTTATTAGGCCTCAGCGAGACACTGGTTCCTTCACCAGGGAAGGAGCGGGTTACCTCTGCCCTGTCATTACCATTAGGGCATCCGAGGGGCACCAGGGTTTTCTAGGTTCCTGTGTATGGGCATCTCTACCATCGAGAGGTGCCCATACGGATAGGAGTTAGGGCCAGGAGCAGGGTTTTATTGGTGGTGACCCTTTTCCTTCCCTAGCGGTGAGGCCTAGTGTCTTTTCTCTTCCTTCTTGTTGTCTTTTGGTGTTCTCCCCTACTACTTCCGTGACAGTGGGGCAACACAACTAATCAGGGCCAACATATGTAAGCAGGGACAACAGAAGTAGACAGGGCCAGCAATACTATAGCGCAGAACAATATACTACCCCAGGAGAACTAAATACCGTAGTTCAGCACAAAATACTGCCACCTGCACCACAATATTCAACTGTATCACCGTTCTGAGAACAGCTATACAGCTGAATCCAGGAGGGCAGCTGCGGCCATTGGCCAGGTGCATAGGAGAGAATTAAATCGTTATGTACCCGGCTGCTGGCCATGAGGAGGGCTTGGGCAGCACCACAAGGCATCGGCCAACCGGGAACTTTCTCTGTAGGATCTATCGCCAATCTGACCCTGAGTGAGGCCCCTCCCTTTTATACGTCAAAGGCAGCTATGCAACTTTTTGAATTATTTCTGGAAAACCCCTTTAAGTAGTATAGACTATTCTCTTCACTGTGAAATATCCTCTCTGACCTTATAGGGGTTGTCCCACTAAAAATATTCTACAGTTTTCAAACAGACTATGTCTGAAGGGATACCATGCAGTTTGACAATGTGATCAATAAATGCCTGCACCAGCATTTTAGCATTGGGCAAGCCAGGAAAAGGAACAAAATGCGCCATTTTGCTAAAACGGTCCACCACCACCAGAATCACGGTCTTCCCCGAGGAACGAGGCAGGTCCGTAATGAAATCCATGGACAGATGTGTCCAAGGACGGGAAGGAATGGGTAACGGAAGGAGAGGACCCGATGGCCGTGAATGAGGGACTTTGGCATGAGCGCAGGTCTCGCAGGCTGCCACACAACCCTCAACCGACTTACGAAGAGCTGGCCACCAGAATCTCCGAGCAATGAGATCCACTGTGGCTCTACCCCCCGGGTGCCCAGCAAGGACAGTATCGTGGTGCTCCTTAAAAACCTTGTGTCGTAAAGCGAGAGGCACAAACAACCTCCCAGGAGGACAAATATCAAGAGCCTCTGCCTGGGCTGCCTGAACCTCTGCCTCCAATTCAGGATGAATAGCCGACACAACCACCCCTTCAGCCAAAATGGGACCCGGGTCTTCAAAGTTCCCCCCTCCCAGAAAACAGTGTGACAGGGCATCCGCCTTCACATTCTTAACCCCAGGGCGGAACGTGACAACAAAATTAAACCTTGAAAAGAACAAAGACCATCTGGCCTGTCTCGGGTTCAGACGCTTGGCTGACTCCAAGTTGGCCAGATTCTTATGGTCGGTAAACACGGTAATAGGGTGTCTGGCTCCCTCTAGCCAATGGTGCCATTCCTCAAAAGCTAACTTAATGGCCAACAACTCCCTATCACCCACATCGTACTCTCTGCGGAGGAGAGTTTCTTCGAGAAAAAGGCACACGGTCGCCATTTGGCAGGAGAGGGACCCTAAGACAAGACCGCACCCACACCCACCTCAGAAGCGTCCACCTCAACTATGAAAGGCAGAGAAATATCAGGTTGTACCAAGATGGGAGCGGAAGCAAAACTCTCCTTGATACTAGAAAAGGCCCTACGCGCCTCAACCGACCAGGAGGAAAAATCTACCCCCTTTCTAGTCATATCAGTGAGTGGTTTAACAACAGAGGAACCGCAAACACACATTTTTCCAGTTTAGCGTACAATTTATTCTCCCGCAGAATGAGCAAGACCTGACGCAGGTGCTCCTTATGAGTTTTGAAATCAGGAGAAAAAATCTAAATGTCATCTAGATACATTAGTACAAATTTCCCCATTAAATGCTGTTCACAAAATGCTGAAAGACGGCTGGAGCATTTGTCAAACCAAAAGGCATAACCAAATTCTCAAAATGGCCCTCAGGGGTATTGAATGCCGTCTTCCATTCGTCTCCTTCTCTGACCCTGACCAGGTTGTATGCCCCTCTTAAATCCAACTTGGAAAAAACTTTAGCCCCAACAATCTGGTTAAACAGGTCCGGGATCAGAGGAAGCGGATAAGGGTCACGAATTGTGATACTGTTCAGCTCCCTGAAATCCAGACATGGTCTTAAAGAACCATCTCTTTTCTTAACAAAGAAAAACCAGCGGCAACAGGTGACTTCGAGGGTCGTATGTGTCCCTTTCTCAGGCTCTCAGAGATATAAGCACGCATAGCGACCCTTTCAGGTTGGGAGAGATTGTATAAACAAGATTTAGGCAGCTGGGTGCCTGGGATGAGATTAATAGGGCAATCGTACTCCCTGTGAGGGGGGGGGCAGCTCCTGAACACCACTCTCAGAAAACACATCCGAAAATTCTGAGAGAAAAGATGGTATAGTCTTAGTAGAAACCTCTGAAACAGATGTCGAGAGGCAATTCTCTCTGCAAAAGTCACTCCAACCATTTATTTGCCTCGCTTGCCAATCAATGGTGGGGTTATGTTTAGTGCGCCAAGGTAGCCCCAACACTAGAGGAGTAGGCAACCCGCTTAGGATAAAACATGACACATCCTCAACATGAGTATCGCTCACAATCAAACGGATATTGTGAACTATGCCCTTTAACGATTTCTGAGAAAGTGGAGCGGAATCAATAGCAAAAACAGGTATATCCTTTCCCAAAGTGCATACCTGGAAACCATGTGTTATAGCAAATTGATTATCAATGAGATTGACAGCTGCTCCACTATCTACAAAAATCTCACAAAGAATGTTCTTGCTCTCTAGCGCCACCCTGGCAGGTAGGACAAAACGGGAACTACAAGCAAACGGAAAACCTTCAATTTCTGCATCAACCTTGCCAATAGTAATAGATGGAAGGTTTTTAGAGGACTTTTTTCTTTGTTTCTTTATTACTCTCAAAAAACTGCCTGAATCTCCTAGAGGGACAAACATTTGCCAAATGATTTATACCTCCACAACAAAAACAAACCCTCCTCTGAGAGCTGAATCCTCTATTGTCAGAGGCAAGCAAACCCAGCTGCATGGGCTCCTGCTCAGAGAGGATTGAGAGAGACTGAGGCACCTGCGCACTGAATGAGACCACCCCATTGTCCTTGGACTGAGTATGACAGGAAGGAGAGATCTCTCCTCTCTCTCTAAGACGCCTGTCAATACGAACAGCCCGAGACATGGCAGAATCCAAGGAGGTAGGTCTCTCATGAAAGGCAAATGCATCTTTCAATCCCTCTGAAAGACCATGGCAAAATTGACTTCGGAGTGCAGCATCATTCCAATCAGTATCAGCTGCCCATCTCCGAAATTCTGAACAGTATATCTCTGCGGACTGTTTACCCTGGCATAAAAGACGCAGTTTAGATTCCGCCAGAGAAATACGATCCGGATCATCATATATCTGACCCAGGGCTAAAAAAAATTCATCCACTGAACGGAGGGGCCGTACCCCCACCGGCAGCGAAAAGGCCCAGGACTGATCGTTATCCCTGAGTAGCGAGATGATGATCCCCACCCTCTGCTCCTCATCACCAGAGGAATGGGGAAGTAGGCGAAAATGGAGTTTGCAAGCCTCTCTAAAACAAACAAAATTCTCACTACCCCCGGCGAACATATTCCGAAGCAAGATTTTAGGCTCAGAACAAATTCCATGAATGCAAGCAGAAACGGTCACCTCGAACTGAGAGACAGTTTTCCAGAGATCTGCTACCTCCAGTGAAAGACCCTGCATGCAGTCAATCAAGGTTGAAACCGGATTCATGCTTAAGACGGTTTTGGCGGTTTATAATGTCACGGATGGTGTTACAGAAAACTAGAAGACACAAATGAAGATCCGACTGACTTGATCCAAAACTAAGGAACAAAAGGGTAAGCCCTGTAACAGCCCTAGCTCTCCCCCTTACTGCTCAGCCTATGCAAAAATCTCAATGGTAGAAAATTGCATACCCTCGTTCCTCGACTGTATGACACCTGAACACCCTATAATAGTGAGGGGACACGACCACCGACTCCCTACACTTAATACTGAGGGAGTCAGGGTCACTTAGGATCAAGCCCACAGGAAAACAGAAATGAAGAAACAGACTTATCTTATGGATGCAGCAGTAACAGCTTCTAGCATCAGCACACTCCAGGAAGTTGTATAAACCGCAAGGTGAGGCAGTATGGGAGGAGATATATAGGGAGGCAATCACTGCTAATAGATGACAGCTGGGAGAGGGAGGAGAGATGTCAAAATGAAAGCAAAACAAAAGAAGATCATGCAGGAGGTACTGAAGAGCGTCTATCAGAACTTCTCAAAGATCTGGTGGTGACACACATGCTCAGTTTCATCCTTCAACTGCCTCCTGGGCTTTGATAGGGAGAGAGCTGAAAGGACATGCCGCCTGAGCTACAGCAGAAAGGATATTCACCTTAAGCTGCTGGCTTGATATAAATTTAACAGAGCAATGAATCAGGAGATCTCTGGCTCCATGTGAGGTACATAGCTGGTTCAGGCTTTGTTAGAGATTGTCATGTACTATACGATGCCTGTTTTTCAATTTTTTTGCATTAATTATGGCATAACCCATTTGAACTAGCTGTATTCTGTAGTTTAAGCTATTTTTCCTCTATCTAACACAGATGCTATCCCTCCAATGTACAGTGAAAAACATGACAGATCTTGCCTGGGGTCTTAATACACTGCCTATAACAGGTCCACTGACATCCCAGCTATAGTCCCTCATGATTGGCTGAGGCTGACCGCTAGGAATTATGGGAAAACCCAACGTGCTGGGGTCATGTGACCCTCCATCTTCGCTTTCTCATCTTCCCCGTAGTCTTATATGTAAAATAGCAGATGCTATTTTGAGCAATTCATGTAAAGTTTGTAAAAATCATAACTTTTTTTATTCATGTAGAACTGATTTGCTAATCTGTAGTTGTGATGGTTTATTCACTGAATAAGTTCAAGAGGGTTCCTAAAGAGCCACTATACAATGTTCAGCACCATATTTGGTAAGCTGCGAGAAGGCGTTGGCGCTCATGGAGCGCCTGTCACGCTCGTGTGTGGGAGGAAAACACCACACCGAGCATAGAAGGGAGAGGGGATACCGGAAAAAAGCCTGGAAACTAGGAAAGGAAGATGGACACCTCCTAGAGAAAACCGTAACTACAGTCCTGACAGACTACCAGTATGAACAGGCCCCAAAGGTAGGCAAGTTTATACACCGTATACCTAGAATCCTATATCACCCTATAGGACCGTGGAACTAATGTCAGAACTGAGTCTACCTGTTCCTCCAAAGGGAAGGACGAACAGGAGTCTCCCTCAAGCTTAATGACAAACAGGGAAAGGCAACACACACATATATATCAAAACAAAATGTAACGGAAACACTTATTGTCAATGAGGCTTTGGTAGCAGCAGAAACTTAGCCAAGAACCAAACACAAGCTAACCTAGCATAGTGGGAGAAACAACAATTAATAGAGAAGGTTAAATGAGCACAATAGCAACACCTGGGGATAGAAGGTATGGCAAGCACCAGAAACACAGAAGTCATTTAATCCAAAAGGAAAACCTGTCAGATCAAACCACGTGTTGCCAGTCTCACAGATCGTCACCTGTTGCGGGAACATCCGTGACAGTACCCCCCCCTTCTACGGGTAACCTATGGGCACCCATATCCAACCCTATCTGGATGAGACCTTTGAAAGGTTTTCACCAAACGACATTCACGTCAGATGCCAGTACCCACATCCTCTCCTCTGGTCCATAACCCTTGCAGTGAAAAAGATACTGAAGAGATCTACGCAGAACTCGAGAGTCAATTATCTTGGCGATCTGGAATTCCAAACTACCATCCACCATGACAGGAGCGGGTGGCAAGGGGATGACTCCAAAGGTTCAACATATCTCTTCAACAAAGATTTGTGAAACATAATATGAATTTTGAGAGCCTGAGGAAGTTCAAGACGAAAAACTACAGGATTAAAACTGGCAGTGATCTTATATGGACCAATAAACCTTGGACCCAACTTCCAAGAAGGAACCTTCAACTTAATATTTTTTGTGGACAGCCACACAAAATCACCTACACGTTTCCTGTCAGCCACACGTTTATACTTGTTGCCCATATTCTTCAAGTTATTTAGAATTTTCCTCCTCAGGGATACCGGAAGTATGCAAACCAAAGAATGTGTCAAATTGTGGGTGAAACCCATATGCCCCAAAAAATGGTAACTTACCAGTGGACTTCTGTCTACGATTGTTTATGGCAAACTCTGCCAAAGACAAAAACGAGGCCCATTCCTCCTAGTTCTCAGAAACAAAACATCTTAAGTAAGTGCTCCGTCTGTTCATTCGTCTGAGGATGAAAAGCAGAAGAAAAAGACAGTTGTACCCCCACAGAACGCCTTCCAGAATCTGGACACAAACTGAGTCCCACGATCCGAGACCACGTCAGAGGGAATGCCATGAAGTTTCACAATTTTGTCAACAAACACTTGCGCAAGTGTTTTAGCATTAGGTGGGCCAGGCAATGCTATTAACCCCTTAAGGACTCGGCCCTATTTCACCTTCTGGACTTTGCCATTTTTTGCAAATCTGACCAGTGTCACTTTAAGTGCTGATAACTTTAAAACGTTTCGACTTATCCAGGCCATTCTGAGATAGTTTTTTCGGCACATATTGTACTTCATGACACTGAGAAAATGAAGTAAAAAAAATTCATTTTATTTTTATAAATAAATACCAAATTTACCAAAAATGTGTAAAAAATTGCAAATTTCCAAGTTTCAATTTCTCTACTTCTATAATACATAGCAATACCTCCAAAAATAGTTATTACTTTACATTCCCCATAAGTCTACTTCATGTTTGGATCATTTTGGGTGTGATATTTTATTTTTTGGGGATGTTACAAGGCTTAGAAGTTTAGAAGCAAATCTTGAAATTTTTCAAAAATTTTCAAAAACCCAATTTTTAGGGACCAGTTCAGGTCTGGTCACTTTGCGAGGCTTACATAATGTTTTGAGCAGGCACCTCATTCCGATCACCGCCCGCCAGGCAGCGGTGATCGGAACAACCCATGACGTACTGGTACGTCATGGGTCCTTAAGGACTCGGGATCCATGCCGTTTCGGTACGTCATGGGTCCCTAAGGGGTTAAGTGCACCATTTTACTAAAACTATCAACTACCTCCAGAATAACTGTCTTTCCAGACTAATTAGGCAGATCAGTAATAAAATCCATAGACAAGTGAGTCCATGGTCTGGATGGGATGAGCAACGGAAGTAGAGATCCAGAAGGTCGAGTACGTGTCACCTTAGCGTGTGCACAGATACTAAAGGCCGACACATAGTCTTCAACACACACAACCCCGGCACCAAAATCTACGAGAGATGAGGTCGGCAGTGGATCTACTCCCAGGGTGTCACGAAATAACTGTACAGTGATGTTCCTCAAACACCTTATAACACAATTCTGATGGAACAATCAATTTCCCAGAGGGGCAAGTCTCCCTGAGCCTCTAACACCTTCACCTCTAGGTCAGGGTATAGAGCGGATATCACCACCCCTTCTGACAGTATCGGACTCGGATTTTCAAAATCACCACTTCCAGGAAAAATGTGACAAGGCATATGCCTTGACGTTCCTAACCCCAGGACGATAAGTGACAATGAAATTGAATCTGCTGAAAAACAAAGACCATCTGGCCTGCCTCGGGTTCAGTCATTTAGCCGACTCCAGGTAAGCCATATTTTTGTGATCTGTGAACACAATGATCGGATGAATCGGCCCTTCCAACCAATGACGCCACTCCTCGAAAGCCAACTTAATGGCCAGCAACTCTCTGTTACCCACATTGTAATTTCTCTCTGCCACAGAGAGGGTTTTTTTTTAGAGAAAAATGCACATGGGCGCCATTTACCATGTGACGGGCCCTGCGATAAAACTGCTCCTACCCCCACTTCGGACGCGTCAACCTTTACAATGAAAGGTTGTGATCCATCCGGCTGCACCAATATAGGGGCAGAAGCAAAGCACTCCTTAACTGCAGAAAAGGCTCGCAACGCCGAATCAGACTACAATGAGACATCTGTCCCTGTCACGGTCCCACAGGTGACTGATGTAAAAAAATCAAGGAGATTGGCTGAGCGTGGGGGACAGTGGCGACTCTAGGAACAATATATAGGGGTGGCACAAAGATACCACAGTCAAAAATGGGGGGGGGGGCAAAAACTAAATAAGTATATATAAATAAGATTACAAAATAGAGAATTGCGGTATGCAGGGATACATTTATAATAAAACAATTTACTTACAAAAAAAGCTATTCAGTCGTCTGCTGTGCCGTCCTCTGCTTGCTTCCGCGGATTCTTTCCCCTTCTTTCTGTCTCTCGTCAGTGCGCAGGCGCACTGTTATGGTGGATCTGTGGAAGACACACTGTTATGGGGGCATCTGTGGATGACACATTATGCCTCTCATTAGCCCTCATTATGCCTCTCATATCAGCCCCCATATCAGCCCTTATGCCTCATTAGCCCCCATTATTCCTCTTATTAGCCCCCATTATGCCTCATTAGCCCCCTTTATGCCTCATTAGCCCCCATTATAAGCCATTATGCCTCATTAGCCCCATTTTTTTGCCTCTTATTAGCCCCCATATGCCTAATTAGCTCCCATATGCCTAATTAGCCCCCATTATACCTCTTATTAGCGCCCATATGCCTCATTAGCCCCCATATGCCTCATTAGCCCCCATATTCCTCTAATAGTCTAATTAGCCCCCATTGTGTCTCTAATTAGCCCCCATTATGCATCATTAGCCCCCATATGCCTCCAATTAGCCCACATATGCCTCCAATTAGCCCACATATGCCTCCTATTAGCCCCATATGCCTCCAATTAGCCCCATATGCCTCCAATTAGCCCCCAATTAGCCCCCATATGTCTCCCCAATTAGCCCCATATGCCTCCCCAATTAGCCCCCATATGCCTTCCCAATTAGCCCCCATTATGCCCCCAGCAGCCACATTTTTTATAAAATAAAATAAACACTTACCTCTCCTGCTCCTGGACGGATGCCGCCTGCAATTTTCTCCCTCCTCAGTCGACTGTGCTTTAAACTGGCGCACACAGCGTGAGGTCACAGAGCGCCCTCACGCTGTGCGCAGCCCTGCACAGCCGACAGCCGAGGACCAGGAAGTGGTGACTAAAGAGCGTTCACCACTTCCTGGTCCTTCGGTACTAATGAGCGCTTCCATAATGGAAGCGCTCATTAGTATTCACCTGGGGGAATGGCAGCGATTGCCCCCCCTCTAGCGACGCCACTAGTAGGGGAATCTAACAACCTCCTTGATTTCTCTTGATTCACTGTTGATATGGTTAATGACCACTTCCCTTTTCTCAGCTGTTGCTCAGTGGTCATCACTTCTACCCTTTATAGTCTGACCCCACCCTTCTGACTATGGTAGATAGCTTACATAGAAACATAGAATGTGTCGGCAGATAAGAACCATTTGGCCCATCTAGTCTGCCCAATATACTAAATACTATGAATAGCCCCTGGCCCTATCTTATATGAAGGATGGCCTTATGCCTATCCCATGCATGCTTAACCACCTCCGGACCGCCTAACGCAGATGTGCGGTCCGGAGGTGGCAGCGCTGCGCAGAGTCACGCATATACGCAGTTCGCGCCGGCATTTCGTTCAGGACTATTTCGTCAGCAACCTGCCAGCCGTGATCATTGGCTGGCAGGTTGCTGATTTTTAAAAAATCCAATCAGAGAGCCGAATAACAGATCATATTTGTAAATATGATCTGTTATATGGCTGCCTGCTCCTCTGCTGGTTCTTTTCGTCGGTTGGATCCAGCAGAGGAGCAGGCTTCACAGTGAGTACACCAACACTACACACTTAGCCCCAGATCACCCCCCTGAACCCCAATTAACCCTTTGATCACCCCTTTGATCGCCCCTGTCAATCACAAGTGAAAAGAAAAAAGTGATCAGTGCAAACTGTCACTTTTTTTTTTTCACTGGTATTGACCGTTAGGTTTCAGTATAGTTTAGGCCCCTTGGTTAGGTAGTTTAGGGATCGGTTAGCGCCCAGCCCACCGCACCGCAGTCCGTTATTCGCTGATTAGCGTATCGCTAATCAGCATTTGTACTTTTATAGTATCTGGAAGTGATCAAAACTGATCACGGTCAGATCTATAATTGTACTAGTGTCAGTTTAGTTCTCCCTCCACCCAAAACGCAGTGTTTGCCCGATCAGGCCTGATCGCTCGCCCACACGTGCGTTCGCCCACACCCGCCCCACCGCAGTGACAAAAAAAAAATTTTTTTTTGATCGCTGCACATTCAATTTACACGCACTGCGGCGATAAAAAAATCAGTTTTGATATTTTTTATCAACCGCAGCGGCCTCCGGTACTTCGCTAGCCTCCCCTTTGTAAGACAGGCTTGCTTTTTTTTCTTGGGTAGTCTCAGGGAATACCCCTAAATTTAGTTGCCCACATGTCTAACAGGGGGTATTCCTCTGAAGAGGCCTACAGGCTTCTGACCCAGTCGGATGAGGAGTGGGAACCCTCATCTGATGAATCCAGCGGGTCAGAATACGAACCTGTAGAAAGCAGTGGCTCTCTGACCCAAAGTTCGGACGAGGAGGCTGAGGTCCCTGATACCACCAGGCGTACCCGGCCCCGTGTCGCTAGACCGCAGGTTGCGCAGGATCCGCTTCAAGAGCAGCAGAGTGGGGCTGGTGCTGTCGGATTACGTGGTGAGGCATACACCAGCAGCCCAGCCCTTCCTGGACCTAGTACCAGCACTGCCGT
The DNA here is from genome assembly GCF_014858855.1 of Bufo gargarizans. Lineage (NCBI taxonomy): Eukaryota > Metazoa > Chordata > Amphibia > Anura > Bufonidae > Bufo > Bufo gargarizans. The sequence goes on from NC_058082.1 coordinate 343,025,760, forward strand.
ACAACCTGGTGAAGTAGCGAGCACCAGAAGGGCAGTTGAAGCTGGTACGGTGACACGTGCAGTAGTGACCCCGTCGCAGCCACCGCAAAGACGTGCCCGTAGAGCCCCTAGAATCCCTGAGGTGCTGGCAAACCCTGATTGGCAGTCCCCAACTTCAGCCGCACCTGTAGTTTTCCCTTTCACCGCCCAGTCTGGAGTTCGGGTTGAGACAGCTCAGATCGGTTCGGCCCTGGGATTTTTTGAGCTGTTCTTGACTGCGGAGCTTTTAGACATAGTTGTGGCCGAAACAAACAGGTATGCCACACAATTTATAACCGCTAACCCGGGAAGCTATTATGCCCAGCCTTTCCGGTGGAAACCAGTCCAAGTTTCCGAAATTAAAACTTTTCTGGGCCTCCTCCTCAACATGGGCCTGACAAAAAAGCATGAATTGCGGTCATATTGGTCCACGAACCCGATTCATCACATGCCCATGTTCTCTGCTGCTATGTCTAGGACACGATTTGAGGTCATCCTGCGTTTCCTGCACTTTAGTGACAACACCGCCTCCCGTCCCAGGGGCCACCCTGCTTTTGACCGGCTCCACAAAATTTGGCCCCTCATAGACCATTTCAACCTGAAATTTGCAGATATTTATACACCAGAGCAAAACATCTGCATAGACGAGTCCCTTATACATTTTACCGGGCGCCTTGGCTTCAAACAATACATCCCAAGCAAGCGCGCCCTGTATGGGGTCAAATTGTATAAGCTCTGTGAAAGGGCCACAGGCTATACCCACAAATTTCGTGTCTATGAGGGAAAAGATCAGACCCTGGAACCGGTCGGTTGCCCTGACTACCTGGGGAGCAGTGGGAAGACAGTTCGGGACTTGGTGTCACCCTTATTCGGCAAGGGGTACCATCTTTATGTGGACAATTTTTACACAAGTGTGGCCCTCTTTAGGCATTTGTTTCTAGAACGGATTGGCGCCTGTGGTACCGCGCGAACTAGTCGCGCGGGCTTCCCCCAACGGCTCGTTAGCACCCGTCTTGCAAGGGGGCAGAGGGCCGCACTGTGTAACGAAGAACTGCTCGCGGTGAAATGGAGAGACAAGCGTGACGTTTACATGCTCTCCTCCATTCACGCAGACACGACAATACAAATTAAGCGAGCAACCCGTGTCATTGAAAAGCCCCTCTCAGTCCACGACTATAACCTCCACATGGGAGGGGTGGACTTCAATGACCAGATGTTGTCTCCGTATTTAGTTTCCCGCAGAACCAGACGCTGGTATAAGAAGGTGTCTGTATATTTAATTCAATTGGCTCTGTACAATAGTTTTGTTCTCTACAGTAAGGCTGGGAGAACTGGATCCTTCCTCAAATTTCAGGAAGAGATCATCGAGAACCTCCTGTACCCAGGAGGTTCCATGGCCCCATCCACCAGTGTAGTTAGCCGTCTACACGAGCGACATTTCCCCAATGTCGTTCCTGGAACATCAACCCAACCGTCACCCCGAAAAAGATGTTGTGTCTGTAGCAGGAGTGGAATAAGGCGTGACACCCGCTATTTCTGTCCTGACTGTCCTGACCACCCTGCCCTATGCTTTGGAGAGTGTTTCCGGAAGTACCACTCACAGGTACACTATTAGCATAGGGATCATCTCACCAGGATAGGCACACAGGGCTATTAGGGCCCATTCACTCACTGCTGCTGCAAACGTCTCCTTTCACATGGGACAAAGTGCATAACGCACTTCGCCACATCTTTGGGCGATTTGCGCTTTGCACATTGACCCATGGGGAAGGAGAGGTTTGTTCTATAAAGGTAAAAAAAAACAAAAAAAAACACACCAGTAAGCAAACACGTTAATGTTGAGTTCAAAAAGTTAAAGTTACATGTTCTGTTGCAAAGTTAATAAAATTATTGCGTTGCGGCCTGGTTTTTTCTTTTTTTTTTTTTTGTCTTTTTACCTTCCAGGTGGACCAACTGATCGACCAGCTGCAGCACCGATGTGCATTCTGACAGAAGCATTGCGCTGCTGTCAGATTACACGCAAGTCGGTGTATGCGGCGCTGCAAGACGGGATTTTCTCCTCTGCAGTAACAGATATGTTTGCCGAGGCATACGAGCTGAGGAGGAGGCGGCGTTCCTATGCTTTAGCAAACACTTTGTATATATATAAAAAAAAAAAAAAATCCCGGCAATGATTTATTCATCCACATCGATTGATGCGAATGGAGAAATCTGGTTTGCCAGGGCATACGAGCTAAGTGGGTATGGATGTAGGGCGGAGCTCCTATGTCCTGGCAGACGCCTTTCCCCTCCATTTTTTTTTTTTGGCAGAGATTTTTTCATCCACATTGATCAATGCGAATGAAGAAATCTGTGCCTTTCATTTTTTTCTTTCAGCCCAGAGGCTGAACGGAAAAAAAAATCTCATTACCTGTATGCTCAATATAAGGAGAATAGCAGAAACTCCTAATGCTGGCCATACATGTAATGATTGCGGAGACCCTCAAATGCCAGGGCAGTACAAACACCCCACAACTGACCCCATTTTGGAAAGAAGACACCCCAAGGTATTTGCTGAGGGGCATATTGAGTCCATGAAAGATTGAAATTTTTGTCCTAAGTTAGCGGAAAGTGAGACTTTTTTTTCGATGAACTTGCCAGGCCCCTCATTGGATACCTTGGGGTGTCTTCTTTCCAAAGTGGGGTCACATGTGGGGTATTTATACTGCCCTGGCTTTTTAGGGGCCCTAAAGTGTGAGAAGAAGTCTGGGATCCAAATGTCAAAAAATGCCCTCCTAAAAGGAATTTGGGCACCTTTGCGCATCTAGGCTGCAAAAAAGTGTGACACATCTGGTATCGCCGTACTCAGCAGAAGTTGGGGAATGTGTTTTGGGGTGTCATTTTACATATACCCATGCTGGGTGAGATAAATATCTTGGTCAAATGCCAACTTTGTATAAAAAAATGGGAAAAGTTGTCTTTTGCCAAGATATTTCTCTCACCCAGCATGGGTATATGTAAAATTACGCCCCAAAACACATTCCCCAACTTCTCCTGAGTACGGCGATACCAGATGTGTGACACTTTTTTGCTGCCAAGGTGGGCAAAGGGGCACATATTCCAAAGTGCACCTTTCGGATTTTGCAGGCCATTTTTTTACAGATTTTGATTGCAAAGTACTTCTCACACATATGGGCCCCTAAATTGCCAGGGCAGTATAACTACCCCACAAGTGACCCCATTTTGGAAAGAAGACACCCCAAGGTATTCCGTGAGGGGCATGGCGAGTTCCTAGAATTTTTATTTTTTGTCGCAAGTTAGTGGAATATGAGACTTTGTAAGAAAAAAATAAAAAATAAAAAATCATCATCATTTTCCGCTAACTTGTGACAAAAAATAAAAAGTTCTATGAACTCACTATGCCCATCAGCGAATACCTTAGGGTGTCTACTTTCCGAAATGGGGTAATTTGTGGGGTTTTTCTACTGTTTGGGCATTGTAGAACCTCAGGAAACATGACAGGTGCTCAGAAAATCAGAGCTGTTTCAAAAAGCGGAAATTCACATTTTTGTACCATAGTTTGTAAACGCTATAACTTTTACCCAAACCATTTTTTTTTTGCCCAAACATTTTTTTTTTATCAAAGACATGTAGAACAATAAATTTGGCGAAAAATTTATATATGGATGTCGTTTTTTTTTGCAAAGTTTTACAGCTGAAAGTGAAAAATTTCATTTTTTTGCAAAAAAATCGTTACATTTTGATTAATAACAAAAAAAGTAAAAATGTCAGCAGCAATAAAATACCACCAAATGAAAGCTCTATTAGTGAGAAGAAAAGGAGGTAAAATTCATTTGGGTGGTAAGTTGCATGACCGAGCGATAAACTATGAAAGTAGTGTAGTGCCGAAGTGTAAAAAGTGGCCTGGTCATGAAGGGGGTTTCAGCTAGCGGGGCTGAAGTGGTTCAACTCCTCCACTGTATTTGCAGCTACCACTACTGCAGGAAGGCTATTCCATGCATCCACTACTCTCTCAGTAAAGTAATACTTCCTGATATTACTTTTAAACCTTTGCCCCTCTAATTTTAAATGATATCCTCTTGTAGCAGTTTTTCTTCTTTTAAATATTCTCTCCTCTTTTACCTTGTTGATTCCAGTTATGTATTTAAAAGTTTCTGACATATCCCCTCTGTCTCGTCCTGGGGACCACCCAGGAATTTTGTTTAGGGGAGGTCCGAAAGGCAAAAAAATGTGGCATGTGTAGTGCGCTGTGCTAATTCAATTTTTCAAAGCCCCCTTTATATTTAAAACTGCAGGGACGGGGGTGTAGCGTGTTGAGCTGATTCTTTTACTTGGCGATTCTAAAAGCTCCTACATATAATA